>NW_027312442.1:0-29893 GCF_040954645.1 Diabrotica undecimpunctata | reverse complement strand
ACGCGCTATCTCAGAGTATTTACTGGGGTATTAGTATTTTTCTTACTATACAGGCCAGCGACTCCAGAAAATTTCTTGTGCATATTAAACAAAGTCCTGTTTCTTTTCTAAGGCTATGGCTCCACGAGCGACAGATTGTCGCTAGCAGCAGCAGAAAATGTAGCTTGATAAATGAAAACAACAGCAGTGATACTGAGTGGCTCCACGCGCTGTAGATTGTCGCTTCGTTTCGAGACCGAGACGGGGTCGTCAAGGTCGTGTGGCGTTCGAATAGATCCGGACCTATTTTTTAGGAGTAATTTGTCGCTTATAGCGGTAATTGCTAATCGGATATTTTTGTTTTAGTTTTTTTTTTTATTTCTCTGTGTTTGTTAAGTTGTTTCTTTGTTTTTATAAATTACTTAAAGTTTTTTCATACAATTTTTTGTCTCAAATCATAACAAAAAATTATAAGTTCTAAGAAAGAAATAAAATCCCATATTTTCTTTATCGGTATTCTAGATAACATAAATCAATGGATGGTTTTTTTTTTAATCCCAATTAACCGTATCAAACTGTACTTTATAATATATGCCAATATTAAACAAGAAAAAAGTTGAATAAAGAGAATAATAGTATATTACTTTATGAGGCGGAGAAGCATGAGTTTTTCTTGACGCGCCCGATATTACGCGGCCGAACGAAGTGAGTCGAAGTGAATATCGGGCGCGTCAAGAAAAATCATGCTTCTCCGCCTCATAAAGTAATATACTATTATTGATTTCCCGAAAATCTATTTTTTTGGATTTTCCTTCTTCGAACTGGTGATTCATTTCTATATAAGTGGTTGTCTAATCATATCATATAAATAAAATTTTAATAATTATTTTTTAAAGTAAAATTTTATTATCCTTCAATACTAATGTTTTCTTTTCGATAGCTTGGCGTGATTCATAAATAAAGAAATGCAACAAAGCAGATTTTATGTCGCATCAGATTTTTTTTAATTATTCTAAACATAAAAAAGCAATTTAGATATTGGAAAAGGAAGATTCATCACATCAACATAATATGATAAATGAATATAATTGACATATGGGAGCCGTTGATCTACTTGATAATTCAGTAGCGAATTACAGAATACGCAGAGGTAAGAAGTGGTGGCGACCCCTTTTTACTCTAATGAAAGTTAAATAGTTAAATATTTTGTTTTTTTTTTTCATTTTTTAGGTAGATACATATACAGGATTATAAAATATGTAATTTGAAATCTTACTTTAAGGTAATTGCTAATTTTTCTTCTGGGCTTAGGCTATCACCTATCACGCATTGATGTATCCTGTTTTCGTATGGCATCTTCTATTTCACATAATAAAAAAATTAAAAGAAGACACTGACATCCTGTTATATTTAAAAAAACTTGTCAGGATATTTTTTTAATTTGTTTTGTAAGAGAAAAAATTTTCCCTCTGTCTGTCTAGGCACTAGAACAGGGTGAATCCACCATTTCCGTTGTTTTTTTAACCCTACGTCGACGGCGGAATGCCAATATTAAATCAACTTTTTGTTGAAATGAATAGATTATCCATACTATATTATTGTATTATCGGTCTGAATTAATTTTACTTGTTTATTTATTTATTTTATCTGCTATATACTCGGACAATATATAAACGGACAAGATACCACTGATTGTAGCTGCATCATATTAACGCTCATGGAGCCACTACAAGGCCCAAAACGCGGCGATATGCGCGCTGTAAACTGTCGCTCGTGGAGCCATGATTTTACTGCTTTACTGCCGCCGTAATTTTACTGCTACTGCTATAGAGCGTTTTCACGTTAAGAAAATAACATTGCAGAGATAGGGCCATGTATTTCTTATGGACGATAGAAGCACGGCGATGCCACGATTATCACAAGCACGATTCAAGGTTGTATAATTTGTATTTTTCGTTTTCACAGACATGAATTAAATTAATGTTTTTTAACGTAATTGACCAAAAGTGAACATTCGAAACACGAGATGAAAAGAAGGGAAAATGATTTTAATTAAATAAATAGTATTTACAAAAGATAATTTTTATTTTATCTTATTTTAATTATAGTAACGACAGTTTATTTGTTTTTCGGTAAGAATATCATATACCATGAATCATAGAAATCAGTAGAAAAATATTACTTAGTTAAATCATGCACTTTGCCAGCTATTAAAGATTTAAAAGCAAATAAACGGACCGCTTGGAATGCATATATCCTAATTACTAATTGCAACTTAAAATAATACGGTGTGCGTAAGTCAGCGATTTTATGTCGTTCACTGAGATTACATAATGATAATAAGGCTTTGTGCTTTGTGGTTCTTCAGTTGTTATTCTAAATTTACAGTTAAATGTTAATTGAAAATAAAAATTCGAAAAATATATCGACAATCTAGTAAACCGCATGCTTGAGAGTTTTAGCAACACTGATCTCCATAAATATAATATTATTTTCTTAACGTGGAACGCTGTATAGCGACAATCTCTCGATCGTGGAGCCATATCCTAAATTTCTCCATTTCTAAACATCAATCCGCCATCCATTTTTCTTCAGCCGCTCGCATTTTTGTTTTTTTTTTTATAAATTTATTATATACCATATCATAATTGTTCAAAATCCATTAACTTATAATAATTTTCCAACGTCACAAAACAAGTAAATATGTAAATAATAACACTGTAAGTGTTCCAAATGCCGTACAAGAATAAGATACCTACTACTTTCTCCAAGTTTGTACTATTATGTAGATGATAATTTTATCTACAAGTTTTTAAAAGTCAGAATAAATGGAAAGTTTAAAATGGGTTGTTTTTTTACATGACTGTATTTTTATATTGATCTATTATATTGTCAACAAAAACAGATAATTATAAGTGATTTCGCAGCCTTAGTACTTAACACTATTTTTAGATTAGAAGGAAATTCCCACATATTTATTTTCTTAAGCCTTTTATCAGATTTGTCGAGTTAGTGAAATTGAAGTAAATGTTGGTTTAGTCATAACAACTTTGTAGAATTTTATTTAATTTGTATTACAACAATGTTGTTTTAAGGATTCATTTTTACTATCAATGACAGGACTGGTGTTAGTTACATCTGTTCTCAAAATTTATTAAACTTCTGCCGGCATGTGTTTGCCAGAAACACATATTTTCCATAAATTTCTTTAAAGAAATTTTTATGAATATTTTAATCTAATTTTTTCAATATAGTATTTTGGATTTTTGTTTATCTAGTTGCTTACTCTTGTTTTCCTGATATCATGGTAAGTCATTTTTTTTCTTCTCTTCGCAGCTTCCATTGGTTTCCGTAAAGCATCATAATTCTCTCTGCCTTTCACCCATATGAATGTCAGCTTCCTTACGTGAATTCCTGTATTCTTAAGTTTCTCTCTTAGATCATACCACATCAATCCCCTTGTCCCCCCAGGTCTTCTTTGGTCTTTGTCTTCCACTTCTAATTCTTCATATTAAGTGATCAATACGACGTAGAATATGCCCAAACTTTGGATGAATTAGTGGAGCCACAAGTTGTTTTCTGGATCCACCCATGTATTTAAGCATGATCATTTCCGACGCATATATTCTTTGTTTCTCTTTCTTTTAGCTGCTCAAAATTCATTTCCGTACATCATAGCAATTATTATATAATATATATATATTATATTATATATATATATATATATATATATATATATATATATATATATATAACGAGTTTATTACAGCTGCCGCCGTTTCTCGCAACCTAGCTTCCAACGCTTGCGATCGTTCCAGTCATCTACTTGTAGACCACTATCTTCCATTGCACCTTTTACTTCTTGTCTCCACGATCTTCTTGGTCTTCCCTTTTTCCTGCGGTTGGTGGGGATCCACTGTAATATTCTCTTTGGCCATCGTTGATCATTCATCCTTTCTACATGGCCATACCATTTCAGCCTTTTGCATTCTAGTAGTTTCCAGGACGTCAATGTCTATGCCCATACGCTCTCTGATTTCAGTATTCCTTACTCTATCTCTTCTAGGTGAGTTGGCAACATCTTCTCCAATAATTCATTTCCGTTGCTTTTATTTTGGATGCGTCATTTTTATTTATTACCCAAAGCTCTGAACCATATGTAGCAATGCTTTCTATGATACTTTTGTATATCCTAATTTTTTGTGTTTCGGGTGATGTGGTTATTCCAAAGTATACTATTCAGTTGACGTATTGCTGAATTTCCCTTGACCAATTCTAGTAGCTATTTCTTTTGTATTCCGACCATTGTTTTGTAATGTTTACACCGAGATATTTATAGCTATCAGTATTTTGAATTTGTTTGCTTCCTAGTTCTAAGTGCTTTCCTTCACCTCCCACTACTACGTACTCTGTTTTTGATGGATTAATTGATAAGCCCCACTTAGTATATTCTTCATCTATTTTTCGTAACATGTAGTGGATATCATCTTGATCTTCTGCAAGTATTACTTGGTCATCAGCAAAATGCAAGCTGTAAAGTGTATGGTCTCCAATTTTTAACACCCATAGGTTCACATTTTCTTTTCCAAATATCCAAAACCCCCTCCAAATAAATCTTAAAGAGTGTAGGTGCAATGCAGCAGCCTTGACGAAGTCCTTTGGTCACTTTTATCTTTTTTTGTCACTTTTTGTCCAATCTTTATTACACTCGTCATATCATCGTACAACTCCCTTTACAGCATTAATGTAAATCGGTGGAAATATTCTTGTCTTCTAGCACCTGCCATAGCTTGGCTAATGGGGACACTGTCATACGCTTTTTGAAGATCAATAAATACCATGTGTGTCTCTATATTATGTTCCAAAACGCTTTTCTATTGTTTGTTTTAGGCAGAACACATTGTCTATACAAGAACGACCAGCACGAAAGCCACTCTGATCTTCAGCGTCTTCCCTGCAATCTTCAATTCGGCTTTTAATTATCTTCCCGTAGACTCTACAGATTGAGTTAGTTACACTAAGCCCTCGGTAGTTCTTACAATCTTTTTCTGTCACCTTTAGTTTTGTATAGATATAGTGGTTGCCTTGAATTATTTTCTGTTGGTAATAACTGTTCTTATATAATGCTATGGCTATACAAATATCTATCCATAGCATTATATAAGACAGTTTAATACCAACAGAAAATGAAAAAACCTGGAAGACGAAAGAGATGAGATAAGGGGAACAGACGAGAGGAAAAAGGAAACTGCCTCTCCTGTATACTGTTCAATCTAGCTCTGGAGAAAATAAA
Source organism: Diabrotica undecimpunctata (assembly GCF_040954645.1). NCBI lineage: Eukaryota > Metazoa > Arthropoda > Insecta > Coleoptera > Chrysomelidae > Diabrotica > Diabrotica undecimpunctata. The sequence continues at coordinate 24,621 of NW_027312442.1, read as the reverse complement.
ACGTATGTTACAAATCACAACCATTGGTTTAATATATAATAAAATCAGTGCAAATCCTTGGCTATGAGGTGATATCAATTTTGTTGCGAGAATGGAAAACGCTGTACGAGAGGCGTATGTAGCATTAAAAGAATCAGCTACAAAAATGGGTTTAATAATAAATACAAAAAAAAAACGAAGTATACGAAAATAAGTACGAAAAATCCTACGACCACTTGTTATAGAAAACGACGTTCATCGAAGCAGTGAACTAATTTGTAATACCTGGGAACGCTCCTTAATACTGAAAATAATACTACAGATGACTATTTCAATTTCCTCCTTAAATCCACAATTATATCGAGAGATAAAAAAATAAAACTCTACAAAACAATAATACGCTCAATCCTAAAATATGGGACAGAGACCTGGACTCTAACAAAAAGTAATGAAAGCATGTGAGGATGTTTCGAAAAAAAAGTACTAAGGCGAATCTATGGAGCAGTGAATGACAATGGAGTGTGGAGAAGACGATACAACTTCAAACTTTATAGAATATCCCAGGAATCAGATATCGTAAAACATATTTAGATAGGACGTCTGAGGTGTATAGGGCATATAATGCGGATGGAACAAAAATGACCCATCTAAAAAGACGCTCCTTGACATACCCATTGGCCAGAGAAGAAGAGGAAAACCCAGAACAAGGTTCCTTGATAACATGGATTAAAGACATGGGAAATGTGGGAATACGTGGCGGAGGAAGGCAATGGATAGGGATGAGTGGAAAGAAATTATTGAGGAGGTTAGAACCCACGCAGGGTTGTTAAGCTAAAATGATGATAATGTAGAAAAAACCCAATGAAATTTATCGCTAAAATACACATAAATCAAAGAAACATATAATTACACTTTATCTTTGGCAGAAGCAAAATAAGATTACTTTTTATAACTCAGAGGTAAAAAGAACAAATATATTCTTATCAGATAATGAAAAGCTAACACAACTGATTGATTACATTTTAAATAAAAATTAAAATTTTTTTAACGACGCATATAGATGAAATGTATAAAATAAAATCTCAAACTTACCCTAACTCCATGATGTAACTGTAAATACTACCTGAGCACAAAAACTAAGATTTAAAAGTAATTATTAAGAATCTCAATATTAATCTTATCTCAAGTGTCAAGAATCTCTCGATTATACCTATTGAAAATTGTATAAAGGTTTTTTCTATTTTTATTGTTTTTAATATTACACATATTGCTACAAGTTAAAACACTGATATGGTACTCGTTTGTTCTTATATACACAAAGATGACTACTATATAAATTCAGTCTATAAAAGTGTTTAACGTGGTAATGTTATAAATTTCAATAAAATATAAATATACGAACTATTTCAACTAACTTGAACTATGCTTAAACCGTGTTTCTTATTGTCTGAAAAATCTCTCTTGACATAGTGATTCCAATTATTTAACAAGTAAATACTAAGTTCTAATTACAGCAGAAGGATTTGTGGAGATCAGACCAAACTGCGACTGTGGAGATGCCAGTCAATCCAATTGTCATCTGGTCGAGGAGTGTGAGCTAAGGAATAGTCTGGTAGTCCAATGGATATCTTCGTTCCAACGTTCTTATGTCTTGAGTGTATATAATTTTAATCCTCCTTTGAACCTTTGTCAAGGTCTAGTGGCACTATAAATATTTTTTAGCTTGGTGTCCTCATTGGCTTGGATCCTGTTCCAGATGGATGGCTTCATGTAGAGATTTTTACCATCAGAGTATTTATTTCGTCTGTAAGTCGTGTTGGAGACTTTTTGGTCTTCGGCTTCTTACCTTTCCTTCTACTACCAATAGTTTCAGAGTCCCTGTTTTTCTGGCTATGTAGCTGAAGTAAATTAGGTATGTTCAGTTTACATTTTTTTATAGCTTGTATTTTATGTGAAGCTCTTCCAGAATTGACAGGTTGGTTTTGTGTTCTGTCTAGGGCACGCATAGAATTCTTCTGTATACCCACATTTTAAAGCCTTCGATCTTATTTCTATCGATTTTTGTTAGATTCATCTGAGAAAGATATTTCTGTACTTAGTATTCTTTATTTAATTCTTTATTGATCGAGCCTTCCATATTTTTATTTATTCAGCTATTGCGATTTGGGCATTGCATTCAAGTCTACGCTTGATTTCTGAGGAGCTACATTGTTGGTTATTAGGGAGCGCAAGTATACAAATTTGTCTACCACTTCAAAATTTTGCCACTTGGTATATGTGGGGGTATATTATTATTTGCCCTGTCTACGATCACTATGTTTGTCCGGTGTTGACCTGAAGTTTAAACTCTTTGCTTATCCGGCTTAGCCGTTTAGTGATGGTAATCAATTTGACTTCATTTGCTGCTAGTATAAATGTGTCATTTGCGTATTGCAATTTAGTGTTCGAAGCACTATTTCTTTTAATTGTTTTCCTCTTCAGAAAATTTTTTAGCTACTTTTATAGCTAACAAAATCCGCAAAGATTACATGATTCGCTTTCTAATTGGTGTATCGAGTACTGGTCACGGTGCCCCTATGATTCTTTTTTTCTCAGAAATAAGTCAATAGCTTTTGTGTTTTGTTTATTTACTAACCCTTTACTTTTAAGAAACAGATATAATTTTCTCGCTTTTTAAAAACCCTTTTTCGAAAGTGGTGTCTAAAAAAACGACGAGAAGGTCCCTTTTCTTCGAAACCGTTCTCTCTCCGTAAGTATCACTAGAACTAATCTCGTAAGAGCCAAAAACAATTCTATCTTTACATTAAATTTAAGTTCTATACGAATATTGCAAAGTGTTACTTCACTTGTATACCAGCCTTCGAATAAAGCAGATCAGCTTGGCGGTAAGTTCACATATGGTAGAGAAAGGTGGAGAGAAAAAAGACAAAGAAGGTGGCTACTTCATCTATTTATTGAAGACGTTTCGCTTTCCTAATCAGAAAGCATCATCAGTTTCTCTAAAAAGAAAAAATATGAAAAACCAAACATCCATAGAAAAGTTATTTTAAGTGTGGTACCTCAAAAAGACATGTAGCAGTCAATGATATTAAATATCTAAAGAAGCTTACGACAATGGGACATTAAAAGATTATGTTGTATAAACAATTAATTGAAACTAAATACAGTTTACAAATGAACTCAAACTTAGCACAGCAAAAGACCATGTAAGACCAAAAGACCAATTACCACATGGTTTTTAAAGCGTAATCCAAAAAAATTTCTACGTCATTTTCGTAAGGAGGCGATTACTGTTTTATCGGCTGGAAAGGCGATGGTCACCATTTTCTGGGAATCACAAGGGGTAATCTACGTCGAACTACCTAGATAATGGCAAAAACGATCACAGAGCCTCCACTTTCGCTCTCATCATGACGAAATTTGTCGAATTGGGCAACTGTTACCTCATCCACCATATTCTCTGTTGTCAGATTTTTCAGACGGGTTAAAGAAGTTGAAGCATCGTCACTTTTCAAAATTTCGTTTTTTCTTTTGTAGGCTAAGTACTTATTAGACCGCCCTAGTATTATGTATATTATAACAATATATATAGTATATACATGCTGTTTAAAGTGTTACGTGTTACCTTGAAAGATTTTTTCAGATATTTCCAAACTCTATCCTGATTTTTTTTAATCCCGTAATGGTATTTTCTCTGAAATAGGTACGGTAAGGAAAGATTCAAATAAAAAGTGCAATAACAAAAATTCTTTGAAAAACTAAAAAAAATATTTATTAGATATTTAATGTTCAAAATTTCATATATTCTTATATAAATATTGTATTATTTATATTTATATCTAAATATAAACCTAAATATATATTGCAGATATTACCCTGAAAGACTTAAATTGAAAAATGTCGACGTTTTTTGTTGAAGTGTTGAAGTTACTCTGATAAAAATTTCGTTCTACCTGTCGCTGTTCTAGATAACATCCTAAGTAGACAAAACTAGTCTATTAAAAAAAACAGTTAATATTAGATTTCGCCTCTGTATATTCGCTTATACGTATTTTATCTTACCAGGAATCATCAGAGTCACTGATACAGAAGCTCTGAACGTGAAAACAAATCTTTTCCTATCGAAATGGTTGGTTTCGTCAATAGAAAATCTTCGGATTGCTACTTTCGTGATCTAGTCTATTTAGTTCACTTCAAGAGACATTTTTAACAGTCTATCTATAGCACATTTTTATTTTTGTTGACCCTCCTTATTACTTCCTCATTAGTTTTTCCCACTGTCCAATGTATCTTTAGCATCCGTCTATAAATCCACATTTTCAATGCTTTAAATTTTGTTTATGCTTGATGCTTTTAGAGTCTACACTTCTGCTCCATACAAAAGTACAGATCAAATATAGCACTTAACCAATCTTTATTTTAGTTCCAAACGGAGATGATTATTGCAAAGAAATGTCTTCATTTTTCTATTTTACGTTTATTTTAAAGCCCATTTGCTTTCCTAATTCGTGAATATGGCCAAGCAGAATTTGGAGACTTTCAATATTCCTATATGTTCTGACTCTTGTAATGACTGTTCGAAGTCCACGAAACATGCAAATATATCTTTGCTTTAATCACGCCATATTTTGTAATACGATATTTAGCGCAAAAAGTGCCTCACTAGTTCCTATAACATTTCTTAAACCAAATTTGGGTACTTATATGTTACAAACCTAAAAAATAAAGTTCTTTACTGTTCAATTTGATGATAGTGTACAAATACTGATATCGGCCGTGGTTATACAGATTCTTAAAATATGTTAGTTTTGGAATAAGCTACTCACAATTTTTTATGATTGGGCTATCAAAAACTCCTAAATAGCTATCTTTTAGCCTTCTTAAATATGTATTTGTGTCAATTCATTTGGTTGGCTATTTCTCTACATTATTTTCTCAATTGTGCAATTGTACATGCCATTTTGCTTCCGACGTGGGCAACCAGTCATCTCCTGTATTCGGTCTGACTATCTACTATCTTCTTTTCATGGCGCCGTCTCCTTTCGAAGGTTGGCGATCCAAATGGCAATTGTAGTTTTTGGAAACTGCTGCGCGAAAGATTTCGAGCCACGAGTTCTGGCGTCTTTCTACTGATCTTTTGCCATATACTTTACCTTCCAGTATAACTTGAAGTAATTTGTATCTTTCGCCTCTCAACACATGACCCAAGTATTGCAGTTTCCTCTCTTTAATTATTCTTAGTAATTTTTTTTTGTTTACACATGCGACAAAATACCTCAACATTAGTAACTCTTTGTACCTATGGAATTCTCACTATTCGTTTATATATGTACCTATAGCTCTGATCTGATTATAGCCATATTTATTTTACTCTGGATTTGAGAAAAGGTTATAATAGCAAGGGCTAAATAAAGTTGCACAGTGTCATTTTGTTTTTGGTGTTTCCCCACTTGTAATAAAAAATTCACATTGAAAGTTCAAAGATTACTGGCATGTGCCGGTACTTTATTTGTTTGTTTTAATAAATAATCTCTTAATATATCTTAATAATGCAATTATTTTAAAATCTTTAAAAGTATTTTTTTACAAAATTTCCCCAAGTTTTAGACATCAGTAACAAATATAGATAGTTAACAAATATTTCGGATAAACATCAAACGACTATGCAATAATTGATTATCACCAGAGATAAAGTCGACATTCTTTAGATTTAGATATTTCAGGGTGACGTAGTTTAGTATATAGAGCAAATAATTGTTATAAAATTATGCAGTGTCCATGTGTAGTCTTCTCTTTACTTTCATGGTTTCTTTCCTATGTACAACCATCCTTTCTTAAAGTATTCTGAAACTTCACTTAATTTCTTTCCTTTAGTTTCTGGTAAAAAGAAAATAAGTGTAGACGGCTGCAGTAACGCAAAGGACGGAGAACATCCACTGCAAGTGTGCCACGCCACCCAAAATCTCTATCAACCAATAGTAGCTTTGAAGAGACCCAAACATGAACAGCATGTTGATACTATATGCTGAAATAAAAGTTGGTAGTAGGTCACGTTCTCTTAATAAATAACAAATTTTAATTAACCCTTTCCGACACGGCGTACACTGTAGTGTATATATACTTCTAATGCTAGTAATGGGCTATTTCCGAATCACTCTCTGTAAGTCCATGCGGCACATCAAAAACGTTTACCTTCTACTGTTTTGTGTAAAAGTGACCATTCTTAGTACAGTGAATAATCACGTTGGCGTATAACCTCAAATTAGTTATAAGTGTTTCTGGTGTTTTTTGCGTGTTTATCAAACTGTTATATTTTTTCTCGAGTCTATTGTAATTTCAGGTAAGTTATGAATTATTGGGTTTCTTAGAAAAACTTTTAATATTTTGATAGCATGAAGGTTTACAAATATGTACTTTTACAGTGTACATGATGACTGACAGACGGTACTGGAAAAAACCGTTAACTGAGAAGGAACTTTATGAAATCATCAATGGAGATAATTCCGATTTAGAGGAACTAGATATGGAAGAGGATAATTGCTTTGAAGATCGTGATATGCAGTGTAGGGGTAAGTCTCTTCTTAGTTTTTTATTCCTTTTTCTTTAGCAAAATTTTGTGTGATATTAGGGTACTGTTGTTTGTAGATGAGAATGAATTGGTGGAAGGCGATATATGTGAGGAACCAGAAGAAGCTGCGCTGATTGAAATTGTGTCCGAATCACATGATATTCAAGACACGCCAATGCAAGAAATACACACATCAGACAGCACACGAATTTGCAAGCGAATACCTGAAGTCACAAAATTTAATTGAAGAAGAACAGATCAGTTGGACAAAGGGGATCTATGAAATGTCAAAAAATATTCAGTTTTATAAAAGTAAGAAACAAGAAGTGATAAGTTTACCCAGTCCAGTAGAAATTTTTTTACCAGTATTTCACGGATGAGCTCCTCAATATCTGCGTAGAAAAAAACAAACTTATATGCTGTTGTTAGCTCTGTGCCAAACTTTCCCGCTACAAACATTGCAGAAGTCAAGACATTTTTTGGAATTCTGTTAATAATGGGTAATTAGAATTATCCGAGAGTCCGAATGTACTGGGAACAAAAATTTGCAGTTCCTCTAATAATCTGAAAATATGTAAGTAAACAGATTTTTCAAACTACGAAATACGATGCATTTCACTTCCAACGAAGATCAACAGCCGGAAGACCGACTGTGGAAAGTACGCCCCCTTTTCAAATACCATAAGAAAAAGATGCAGGCAGTTGGAACCGGAGAAGGTATATAGTATCGATGAACAAATGGTTCCTTTTAAGGGTGCTGTGAATATTAAACAATACATTAAAAAATAAGCCGACGAGATGCGGTATAAAATTATTCCTATTATGTGGGATAAGTGGAACAATATATGATTTCATCGTCTACCAATGTGCAAATACAGAACTGAAGGCAGGGTATTATGTTGTTTGGCCAGTCTCCGGCTGTAGTAATGCACCTATCCGAGCAAATACCTCCAGGAGCACAACTTTATTTTGAAAATCATTTCAGTTCTTATTGGTTATTTCAATGGTTGTCAAAGAAACCAATATATGCCGCTGGTACAATTCGGTTGGACCGCTTTTCTAAACCACCTTTTACTATGTGCCAAGACAATAAAAAGAAACTTACCAGGGGTTTCGTCGAGAACGTTATCTGCAGAAAATCTGCTGTTGTACTAACCAAGTGGATTGATAGCGGAGTTGTTACTTTGGGTTCCAATTTCGTTGGAGTAAGTTCTTCTGATGTATGTCCAAGATGGGATAAGAAGATAAAAGAGTATATTGAAGTGACACGCCCCAAAGTAGTTTCTCTTAGTAGATGGGAGGTGTTGACAAGTGCGATTTTCTTTGTACAGATCGTTTATCAGAACAGAGAAATGGACTGTTCGATTAATGTCACATGCTGTTGACATGGCTGTCACCAACAGCTGGTTGGAATATAGAAAGCAATCGGAGGAGCTGAAAATACCGCAAAAAAATGTCATGGACCTTATACATTTTCGACAACACGTTGCTGAGGCACTTATTTTGGCAGGAAAAATACCCAGCAAAAAACGGGGGAGACCAGTTTCAAATAATCCTCTACATCCTCAAGGTAGTTCTCCTGTAGGTAACGCAGCAGGTCCTTCTGGTAAACAAGTGCGTCCGATTGAAGATAGTCTTTATGATAACTTTGGCCATTTACCGACTTTCTGTGACAAAATCGCTCGTTATAAAGGATGCAACTGTGGATCAAGAACGTATATTCGTTGCACAAAATGTCAAGTATCATTATGTATTGCTCGAAACCAAAACTGTTTTACAGATTTTCATACCAAATAAATAGTTTTTGTCAATTACAGTCTTATAAATAAAAATCATTTCATATTGATATGTGTCTGTTAATCATTGTGTACACTGCAGTGTACATGACGTAACTTCAGAATGTCAAATTTGACAAATTTCCTGAGGAGCTTAAAAATTGTAGAAAAATATTTCTAATAATCGCTAAAACTTAAAAAAAAATTATATATCGTTTTAAAAAATTCGTGTCGGAAAGGGTTAAGAGGTAAATTCAAAAATTATATATTTTTAAATTAAGGCTGTGACATAAAGATTACCTGATTTGGAAAAAATTTATTGTATTGTAAATGGATGAAATGCATTAGACTACAAAAATGGTAATTTAGTAGGATTTGCACAAAATTTTCAACCTTTTTTAATTTCTTCAATTTTTGGAAACATGAAAGAAGTTGTATCACTTCAAACTGATAAAAATATTACAGGAGATAAATTGCACAAAATGATTAGAAATTCAAAGTATGTTTTCAAAATTAACAGCAAATTCAGCCAACAAACATTATTTTAATTTAAGTATGGATTACCTCACATTTATAATGTTTGATACCGTGCACTATAAGAAATTATCGGATAAATTTAAAGAACTCTATGAAAACTTTTATAGTGCCTGATTTTCATTTTCACGATAAAATTACAAAAGCAATTTTTTTGGATATCAGAAATTTTGGAAGTTACATCGATAATTCCTGTTCTTCGCCTTAAATCTTGTAGCTGTCAATGTCAAAGTTTCGGCACCATTGGTCATCACAAAGGCATTATGGAAATCTACAAAAGCCAGAACGAGTGGTCGATTGTATTCGATAGTCTTTTTTATGACCGTTTTAAAGTTCTGTAGGTGATTATTTGTTCCAAATCCGGTACGAAATCCCGCTTGCTCTATTGGCTGGAAGAAATCAAAAGCCAAACCAAACGACTTATACAAAAAATATACAAAAATATACAAACCAATGGTGTATCCAACGCCTCTGATTTCCAAAGGAAAGAGTTCAGAAATTAGCATAAATGGTAAAAACATTAATCCAAGCACTGAACATACAACATACATTAACAACGAGGTTACTGGTACCCATGTTGCCGTCGAAACACCTAGAAAAGTTTACTATCATCAAAAAAAATTGAATTGGTTTTGATTAATTTTATTTGATTTATTTTTAGACTAGGCGGGATCTGTAGAAATTCAGACCATAATGGACATTTTTCATAGGAAGCTATTTTTTTGCCGAAATCCCTTCAGGATGTGCCCAATATCGATAATCACGAGATGCGCCAGTCGCAAACCCTGTGCTAAATTTTTTATTTAACAAAATCTGAAAACAATTGAAAATTTCTCATTGTTTTGCTCCTATTTTCGTTTATAATTCGGAAAATATTGATCCTAGAGAAAAAATTATAATATTATTAAAGTTAAAAGTTTCGTTATTCAATTTTACACAATATTTCGTTAGCTATAAATTGAAAATTTAATGTTTATTGTTGAAAAAATAGAAATAATTGGAAAAAAGTACAAAAAAATGAAGTTAATCCTTTAAATGTTTTCGACTTTCTAAACTTGACTTACAAGCTCCATATTCCGCCTAGAAAAACTTTTTAATATGTTTAAAACGTGTGCTAAATCTTGTTAAGATCTGTCGGATAGGTTTTGCATAATAATTTTGCAATCCAGCCTACTGGAAAAAATCGCAAATTTTAAAAAATTCATAGTAGGCCCTAAATAATGCACTCAGATAGTTGCAAATTTTTTTACATATAAAGGAAGGCTCAAACTTTCAAACGCTTTTTGTAAAATTCAAATCGGTTCACTAGGAGAACCTAGAAATTTTTTTAAAGTTTTTAAACATTTTTTAGACTTATAAACAAATTGAATAACTTTACGAGCTTTAAACATATCCTTCCAAAAAAAGAAAAAGACTTTAAAAAAAAATTATTGAAGATTGAGTCAAAATAAAGTTTATTTATGAAAAAAAAAAATTTTTTTTTTTTTTTTCGTTCGCCTTTGTTTTAACAATTTAAATTATTTATTAACAATTTATTAATACATATTTGTTTACTAAAAGTAACAATTTACTTCAATGTATTTGCAAGCTCAAAAAAAAATGCATGAAGAAAAAATGCAATTACTTGTTTAACATACAATTGTTTATTGCAAATTTCCCAATTTGCAATTAAAAATGTTATTTGAAAATATGATATTTGACATCCTTGTCGTCCGAGACATCGATTCAAAAAAAGAGCAAAATTGGTTAACAAGAAGCCAAGATAATGCAATTTTTAGCGCGCGCTATGATTTTGAACTCGCCGATTCGCATTTCGAGTGAATGTCCCCCACCACCACCTCTCATGCATTCCGAGCGACAGTTTACGCGAAAACGGTTTTTTATTTGTTTTTTTTTATGAATGTTGGCATGAAGCGCATTACGTAAAACTTTTCATATAAAAAGTACTTGACAAGACGAGGGTACTTGTTTAAAAACGAGCCCTCTATCACTTATGGTTACACGGCAAATGTATGCCAACTTTGACCTTCAATATCTCGGCAACCAGTAAGCCGAATGTATCTTTTTTTTTAAGAAGCGTCTTTTCATGTTCTTTAAGTGTATAAATTTTGAAATTGATATGTTTAAAGCTCGTAAAATTATTCAATTTGTTTATAAGCCTAATATATATAAAAAATGTTTAAAACTTTAAAAAAAATTTTAGGTTCTCCTAGTGAACCGATTTGAATTTTACAAAAAAGCGTTTGAAAGTTTGAGCCTTCCTTTATGTGTAAAAAAATTTGCAACTGTCTGGGGGCCTTATCTAGGGCCTAGAATGAGAAATTTTCAATTGTTTTCAGATTTTGTTAAATAAAAAATTTAGCACAGGGTTTGCGACTGGCGCATATCGTGATTATCGATATTGGGCACATACTGAAGGGATTACAGCAAAAAAATAGCTTCCTATGGAAAATGTCCAATCCAAAACAGATCCCGCCTAGACTATTTGATATATTTTGATTGTATAGACCAACTTTTTAGAACTGTTTTACAATATTACTGTTACTGTTAATAATGTTACTATTCTATATATATATATATATATATATATATATATATATATATATATATATATATATATATATATATATATATATATAAATATATATATATACATATATATATATATATATATAATATATATATATATATACATATATCGACGAAGCACTCATGTACTTTAAAAAAAAAAGTGTAAAAGGATGGGGCTGTCTATTGGGGATAAAACGTTATACACGTTGCACTATGCAGATGACCAGGTAGTTATTGCCCAAGACAAGAAAGACCTGGAGTATATGGCTAGAAAACTAATGGAAGATGGAAGAGTACAAAAAATGGGGCCTCGAAGTAAATTTACAAAAAACGCAATATCTTTGCATAGGAGGAGAAAATACTGCAGATGACCTCGACTTAAAAGACGGGAAAATTAAGAAAAGCGATCAGTGTATATAATTGGTTGTAAAACTAACAAAGACAAGAAGAACTGATGAAGCCATAAAAGACAGAATAACCAAAGGGAAACGAGTTATAGGTGCATTGAATTCAGTACTATGGCAAAAACATATAAGACCGGAAACGAAAAAAAGAATATATAATACCATATTGAAACCAGTAATCATATATGGCTCAGAAGTATGGCAGTTATCACCAAAACTTAAAGGTAACCTATTGGCAGTTGAAATGGATTTTTGGAGGAGTGCAGCGGGAAAGTCTAGATTAGAACATATAAGAAATGAGGACATAAGGAATCAATTAAATGTACAAAGATCAGTTATAGAAGACATCGAAAAACAACAATTAACATGGTACGGACATGTTAGACGTATGGGGGAAGAAAGACTACCAAAAAAAATATCAGAATGGATACCACCAGAAAAAAGAAAACAAGGACGACCACCAACAACATGAATGCAAAGAATTTCAAAAGCAATGTCAGCGAGAAATCTATCTGAAGAAGACTGGCAGAATAGACAGGCTTGGCGAACGGGAACCCAAAGGCGGATTACGCTATGAACGGGATATATATATATATATATATATATATATATATATATATATATATATATATATATATATATATATATAAACTTTGAGACTTTTTGGGAAAATAGCTGAAAGAATAGGCTAAGTGTACTCTTCAGAAAGTCCTCTCTAGAGAGTTTTACATCTTTTTTATTTAATTCATAACCTGAACTTTATGTCATATAATGTGGACAATGTAGTTAATTTGCAGGTTTTGCGAAACCTGCATAACCTGCAAAACCTGCAAATTTCGTCGTCGAAAAAATTAATTTACCTTGTTTTATCCATAATGTATACTGTCCAGATATGTACATAAATATAGCCATTCCAATGGCACTTGATATGATAGCGGCTCTTCTTGTGATATATTTTAGTATAAAAATATTAGCTATTGTCAAAACCAATCGAATTACTCCAATTAGAGCTGAAGCATAGTACGGATTTATATTAGATCCAGCTTCCTGCAAATCAGAAAACTACTATAAATACGGTTAAAGATGAACGGTCTCGAGAGAAAACCGTGAATGTCACTCATGTCAACATGAGTATTATGTCATCGATTAGGAGTACAAGATCATTAACTTTAATGTTTTCTTGGGGCAAAAAGGAAACATTTGTGCTTATTTTAGAGGCGATTTAAATAATCCCTAAACCAACATTTCCAGAACTCCTGCTGTTTTTTGCTGCATTTCTGCCACAGTGACAAACTTTTTTCGGATAGTGTCGAGATATCTTTCTCTGGATAGGAAGTCATCCTGTTTCTGATCAGAAAATGGCGGGGGTGAGAAACGAGAAAGAATTTGGACTGTCTGACAATGAACAGGGGGGTCGTGAATTTAAAACTGCTTTTATTTGAGCCATAATAGTGATTAATTCCTCGAATGTAAAAATATTATTTCCCATCATCCTTACCAAATAATACTTGCAGCTTTTTATAGCTGCTTCCCAAATTCCACCCTGATGTGGAGATTGAGGTGCAATGTACTTCCACTCAGTTAATGTTGAATTCTTTTACAGTAGGTAGGACATCCCCTCCCATAAAAAAGTCGTTAAGCTTTTTCAACTGATTACAAGCTCCAAGAAAGTTGGACGCATTGTCCGAATAAACTATTTTAGGGATACCTCTGCGTGCAATAAATATTTTCAATGTTAGTAGGAATGCTTCAGTGCTGAGACTGGACACTAGCTCTATATGGACTGCCTTAGTAACAAAGCATACAAATACTACTATATAAGCCTTACAAATGGGAGCACGTCGCAGTCTTGAAGATTTTATTTGAAATGGGCCCCCGTAGTCGATGTCGAGAGACCTGAAACCGTTCTTTGAGTAGATCGGCAATTATTTGATGAGCTGGCCTTGCGTTAAATCCATAACAGTTCTTGCATTTGTATATAATCCTCTTGATTTCTCTCAGTTCATCGGGAAACTAATAATTGAGTCGAATGTTTGACAATGTATTTTGAGGGCCTGTGTGCAATAGGCGAATGTGTTCTCTTTCAAGCAACGATCTAACTACCTGGCATTTTGCCAGAAGCTCCAGAAGCAAACTTGTTCTTAAACTTCTTAAACATCTTATTTAGTTTATATAATAATTAAATTTACTACCAAATGATATTTATTTATATTTTCATAATTTCATCTAAATATAATTTAACATTGGATATTTTTTAATTTTTGGAATATCAATTAGATTATTGTTTTAAAGTAGTATAATAGTATATTACTTTATGAGGCGGAGAAGCATGACTTTTCTTGACGCGCCCGATATTACGCGCCTCACTTCGTTCGGCGCGTAATAGAGGGCATATCAAGAAAAGTCGCTTCTTTGCCGAATAAAGTATACTATTTTTTCTTCAAACGTAGCAATTTTTCAACCATAAAATAGTACAATTCATACGCTATTTTTACTCGAAATTAACTGTGACAACTATCAAAGTCGTTTAGATGTTAGAAATTAAAAATAATTAAGTCGTCGGTGGGATTTGCGTCTCCCTGGTTACAGTTGTTTGCAATTATTAAAGACAGCTTATTGTTGTTGCAACCGCAAGCGCAAATTTAGTGTGAAAATGGAAAACCTAAACGAAATTGAGTCCGCGGCTAATGATGCAGTAGCACGTTGGAATGATTGCTGAAAGTTGTTCTCGACCATCAGTATCATCAACAATTACCAATGCGTATCAAGAGTCGGGAACATTTTTGCAAGGTTTCAATTTTGAAAATGCCTCATTAACTAATTTTACTTTTAATATTACTATAAATAAAATGATGTTTAATTGTTGTTAATGACATTTGTATTGTTGCTTTGTGGCATGTTTCATATTGTTGCCATTACAACATTTTTCCCTCCGCCGTAAGAAATGGGAAAAAAAACTGCTGCCGGCGGAGACATCAAACTTTTGACAGGATCAAGTTAGATAAGTAATGTCATCATTATGTGACGTTTGAAGAAAAAAATAATTATTGATAAAACATTTTCATATTTATACAGTCACGGCGGAAGAGTTCATTAGTGTACCTAACGAGGGGATGGCCGTTAGGTATACAAAATGTCAAAACTGGCCATAATTTGTTATTTTGATTTTTTGAAATGTTTCATAATTTTTTTAAAATTTAAAAATACAGAAACTCAGTATGAAGTTTTATGCTAGTCTATAGTACCGTAGTGTACAGTACTTTTTTTTAATTATAATATCCAATCTATTAATAAATAGCCTCGAAAAACGCTAAAATTGGTTTTATTCGGATTTTTTTTCGCCTAATGTAAACATTTTACAAAAAAAATCGCATTAAAGTTTTGTCTTAAAATAACCCAGATATTTAAAAAAAGGTAGATTGAAGCGAAAAAAAACTAATTTTTTTATAGTTAGTGTGAAAATTATTATAAATAAATAGGTTTCCATGGAAAATGTTCGGCAAGCTTTTAAACAATGATAATCATTTTAAACATACTCTGAGATAGCGCGTCAGCTTGTGGGTATGAAATAGACCTTTTTCGAGAAAAGCCACCCGCCTAAAATAGTTTCTAATGACTTTCGATGTAAAATAATTAGGAAAGCAGGAATTTAAGTTTTGAATTTCCCTTTGAGTTTTCTAGGTCGTGTTTGACGATTCACCAACCAGTATTATATTTTTACATAATATATAAAATTTTAAAAAATACCTCTATAAACGTTATGGAGTAAAACATTGTTATGAATATTCCTGAAAATTCTTGGCAGAAAAACAAAGGAGTCATTATTAAAATTGGTTTGTATCCCGTTGGCTTTAAAAATTCTTTCGCAATTCCTAATATATTGTTCATTTTTTTACGCCTCCTCTCAATTTCCTCTTGTTGTTTCTTGAGCATTTTAAATTGAAGTTCTGCAAAAGATTCTTCCTACAAGAACATACTGTAATAAGAAATATATATTGTCATAGAAAATTGAGCAAATATGTTTTTAAAATTAGATTATATTTAATTTTGATTATATCAATTTTAGACTTTAAAGAAACTTTTTTTGTTACTTAACCCATTAGCGCCGTGCGTTGCTTTAAAGCAACGACAAACAAGCCTGTATTTGGAAGAAGCTTGAAGTCATAACAACCATAAAAGAGGTGTGACCTGATCAATTCCATCAACCATAATCGCCCATACTCAGTTATGCGTATTTATTTGCGGTGTTAAGAACTGTTTGTTAGTTTGGGCATTTAAAGTATAGTATAATATTAGAACTTAAAAATAATGGACATTCGATTTGAGTAAGTACCATAATTTCGATATAAATGAAACTTATTAATTATATATCTTAAATTTGTGTTGATTATACTTCTAACAAAACATATTTTAAATGATTTATATGAATTGATAAATAACTACTTGCAAGTACCTGTTGTAACCCAGGCGTTGCCTTAAAACAACGCTAGGCGCTTGTACTACCTATATTTTAAATTTCATCATTTATGTTCTAGAAGAGGTTTTTCGCTTGCTCAAGCCCTTGATATAATTTATAATGATGAACTAGATGGCGATATTTTGTAGAACTTCCAGATACAAATGTAGACACTGATGAGGATTCAGGAGATGAAGGTGAAGGAGGATATGTAGTGATATAGTAATCAAATCTTTTATAATAAAAATGTATGGCCTTAGTAATGTTATGTTAATACCTTACCATTTTATACTGGTAGATAACCTTTCATCTCGTCAATTACGTGACGGAGCAGAAATACGACTATCAAACAATGAAAGAATTGGTTTGAACGAAAATTCTATACAACATAAGGACATTCCTGGCCATAATTTTGAATCTGAAGTGGTAAACAATTGGATTTCAGAGGGACTTCTTGAGCCTCGAATTCAACCTCAATGGCTGAAGGGAGTAGACTTGATAAAACGTGCATCTATTCTAGATGCTATAGATTCTATATACTATTCTAAATATGAGCAAATGTCTCGAAACGAAAATATTTAAACAATTTGTAAATGATGTATTTATCCAACATTTAGTGGACGAAACTCATCGCTATTCATTATTTTTAAATTGTCCCGATCCCAAGATAACACGTGAGTAGATCCGTTTGTTTATTCCTATTTATATATAAGTGGATATAATCAATTACCATCCAAGCGACGTTATTGGTGTCCATGCGAAGAGATCGATTTTTACAGATTTGCCGGTTTTTGCTCTGTTCAGATAATACCAAAATGACAAAACGTGGAAAATACGACCTCTTATGGACATGCTTTAAAAAAGTTGTGTTGAAAATTTGTAAATGTGCGTCTTAATCACACCCAATTACATTTTTTTATCTATAATAATAAGAATATAGAATAAATCTCTATTTTTGTTATATTGCCTACTTTACTATATTCCAAATGCTTTAATTTTTGGTTTATTATTTTCAAGAAAAACTAGATAGTGTAAACACCTAGCGTTGCTTTAAGGCAACATTTACAATATCTCAGAAAAAATATTTTATGGAGTTTTTATTACAGTAGACTCCCTCTATAACGAGAACTGAAATGACAGACTAATTACCTCGTTATAAGCCGATCTCGTTATATCAGACAATAATAATACTGTGCATACATATGAATCTGTAGTTTTCTAAACCATTAACTTCCTATAGTGAAGCCATTCGGAGCAATATAAGATGCTAATAAATATTGTTTGAATGGAGTTTTTGAAAAAAAGGTATTTACTTTTATTGTCAATGAAATATATTAAAACATAAAAGAGTTGTTTACTTTTATTATCAATGATATACGTTAAAACAAAAAATCTGTACTTATATTTTTTTCCAACTACATAATGTATAAATAAAGCGTATTTTCAAGGATAACATAAACTATTGCTTCTGCAATTTTAAGAACTCTGTCATTTTTAACTGCTTTAAATGGTCCAGTATCATTCTATCATATTTTCTAAAGATGTGAAACAGTTGTATTTATTCATTGTAAAGAAGTTTATTGCGGGCTGCAGTTAAGTTTATTGAGGGGCTGTTTGAAAAGGTATTTATTTATAGCCACGACCGGACCAAAAACGTAAAAAACACGTTTTTGGATTTTATTTTCTCTCGTTATACGGTTATAGTTTAATAGAAATTTCACGGGACATCTAATGTATCTGGCTATAAGCGAAAGCGTGTTCGTTATAGAGGAAGTATACTGTATTTGAATACAGTCCATTAATAATATTGCAAAAAGTAATACAAAATCTTGGCGCTAATAGGTTAATTAAATTAAAAATTATATTACATCGTACATGAAATTATGGTATCTTATAAAGTAAAATGTTTCTTCATCAAACAATGCCTCCCTCGAATTTCTGGCTGAGATTTATTTCAGAAGAGATACTATTACAAATCAGGAAAATTCAGGTCTTGAAACCTTGGAAGTTTTACAGGCAAGACTATGAAGTTGCTGAATGAGCTTAAAAGAAGGAGATGTTAAATTAATTATGCCACTATTATGAAAAAAATGGCACTAGAAATAAAATTAAGTGGTGATAGAGAAGTATAAAAGAGCTAGCATTAAGTAGATGTTCTTTTCCTTCTATTTTTTTTTAAAGAATGAGTTCCTATCAGTTCTATCTGCTTTTTTGTGACGTTCATGTTTAGCTGTCATACTAACTTTCTATTGTCTTCTTTATGAGTACCTCACTATTGGTAACTTTTTGTACTCATGGAATTCTCAGAAATCGTCTGTCTATATACATTTCAAACGCATCTATTTTTTTTTGTTTCAGAGTCCATTGTCCAACTTTCACAGCCATACAGCAAAACAGAAAAAACAGAGAAATATCTTATTATTCGAATTCTGAGCTCTAGACTAAAGTCTGATCTTGTAAAAGATGTTTTCATCTTTATGAGTGCTTTCATCGCTTGTTCGATTCTTGGCAGGATTTCTTTTTTTTTGGTTTCACTGGCTGTTGGTATTTGCTTTCAATTATTTTATGGAAGTTACCTGTTCTATTATTTTTCCCTTGGCCATACAAATGTACGTTTGTTGGTATTTTTGAAAATACTAGAATTTTAGTTTTGGAAACATTTAGATGTAAACCGAACATTTCGCTGTTTGGTTGTTCTAAATGTGTGAAAATAATATAAAATAGTGTAAACTACAACTGTGCAGAAATATGGTATATCATTTCACATGCAAGAACTATCCTTAACGATGTGTCGTCGAAGATTTAAAGTGGTTGGATAAAATTCTTTAATTTCTGTGTAGTAGATAAAGTAGGTGGAAGTCTTCAAAAGAAAAGTCCTAAGAAAGATATTTGGTCTTATTAACGAAAACGGAATATGGAGATCCAGGTATAACCATGAACTCTACCAACTGTTCAAAGAGACACCGATCTCAGAATTCGTTAAACTTCAGTGACTTAGCTGGGCTGGTCATGTAGTAAGTATGGAGACAGAAATATTGCCGAAAAGAGCACTAGATAGCAAAATGCAGGGCGCAAGACCAAAAAGAAGGCCACGGAAAAGATGGGAGGATGAAGTGGCAGCGGACGCGCAAAATTTGCTAGACGTGAGAACCTGGAGAAGATCGGCGGGGGACAGACAAGATTGGAGGCATAGTTTGGAGGAGGCCAAGGCCCTATTTGGGCTGTAGCGTCATTGGAGAGAGTGAAAGATAAAGTAGATATGCAGCTAATATATAAGTCTAGGCTTATATATTAGCTGCATATCTACTTATCTATAATCTAAAAGGCTAATGTGGTAATAGTAACATAGCGACAAAAATTATTGCAAGTGCGTCTTTATGATAATATCGCCAAAATTGTGTTACTTACAATAACATGTAGAAGTGTGGAAATCAAGTTAATTCGGTTATATATTTGTATCTAAGGAGGGTACATTTTACCCTTTATATTTTGATGTAAAAAATAAGTTATGAATAATATTAATAATTGTTAATTAAAGCTATTTTCTTGTGGCATTCTAAAGGAATTACTATTTAAATGGGAATAAGCCACAATTAAAGGTTAAAGTACGTTTATTGACGTTTCAATTTTTGTATTTTGAGAACGATTTCCGAAGTGGAAATTGAAACGTCAATAAACGTACTTTAACCTTTAATTGTGGCTTATTCTCATTTAAATAGTAATTAATATTAATAATACTAAGAAAAAAAATTGTGTACCATTCCAGGTGGTTGTGGTTGATTTTTATGAAAAAAATTTAAGGATTTTCTAGCTTGATCATATCTTCCCTTTAGCATTAACCATGGCGGACTTTCGTGGAGGAAGCATATCCCTATGACGGGAATTATTACTACAAGAATCGTTATCCATGAAATAATTCTCCAACTTATATAGTATCCGGATATGTAGCCGAAAATCAATCCTAAAATAATAAAAAATTATTAATGTACAAATAAACTGTAAAATATTATTGTTTATCCCTCTCCAGCAGAGTCCACATTTAAAGCATATCTTTTCTAATCACATCCAGCTTTATTGATTTTAATTTAGTTTTTTCTGGTCTCATTTTTAATTAATGTAAGGATTATATTCTAAAGTTTGTCATTCACGACATTCTTCCTGTTAACACTAAAATGATCTTTCATTTTTTATAGATTGGTTACCGCTAATACTTGGTTTTTCATCTTTTATCATTTAGCCAAGTAATTTAATTTTTCACTTAACCATATTAACTCTGCCTTCATTGGCTGTGGGTAAACTGAGTAGCTCTATACCCGATATAGCCGGTCACGAGCCCGGAAAAAATAGGAGTAATAGAGGATCTATAAAAAACCAGGATTTAGTTGTCTCGACTGATAGCACTTTGTCGATGCCATTAACGGTAAACAGAACATATTTATATGGAAGGCGGATTTTAGTCCAAGGCTCTTTAGTTCCGGCTTCAGCGGAAAGGTAAAGAAAACCATTCAAGAAATAACCAAATTAGATATGGGGATGTAGTCGTCTTAACTGAAACGAAAAAGGAAGAAACTGGTACAAAGGAAATAGGTAATTATTATAGATAGATTTAGTGACATTTTAAAATGTGAAAGAGCAAAACAAGAATTATCAGTTTTAGTACACAGAAAATACAAACACAAAATTACTTACTTTGAGGCAATATACAAGAATATAATAAAAGTAAACATTAAAATAAATCAAGAAAAGTACTAAGTACTGAAAAAGTACCAAGAATAATAATCGTGACAGGGTGATTGGAAAAAACTTTTTGGAATATCTTTCTATTCTAATGTACTGTCTAAAGTATCCACAAATTAGAATGTTTTGGGCTAAGACAACAATAGTCAACAGTACTGTACAAGCCATGACTTGTGATAGATATTTTCAAATCAGAACAATTTAAAAGTAGTTATTGACGCTGATGTGCCTCAAGATCAAAGAAACGCTGACAAATTATTTAAGATCCGGACTTTAGTTGAAACAATACGAAGAGGTTGCTGGACACTTTCAAGATACAGTGACGTTGTAGTGGACGAACAAATGATAACTTTTACTGGCGTGTGTAACATGAAACAATTTGTTTGATGTAAACCTACTCCAGAAGAATTAAAAAATTTTTGTCTGTGCCACTCCCAAAGGATTAATATTCGATATTTATCAAGGAAAAAATATGTTTTTGCAGAATGATAATGATGTTAAGAAGTTAGGTGTTGGTCCATCCACAGGTATTAAGTTATCTACAACATTATTAGAAGAAATACATGTATTCATTGATAGATATTTCACCACCTCACCTTTACTTGAGTACATGTTAAACAAAAATATTTTTTAACTGATACAATAATAAGATCCAGAATACCCAAAATAGTTCATGTAACATCAGATAAGGAGATGAGTCGATTAGGTCGTGGTTCTTCTGAGGAAGATGTAAGATCTGATGGAAAAATTAACATAGTCTAAACGTATGATATGAAATCAGTTATGCTAGCGTCAACTGCGTTGCAAATAGAACCTTCAGATGAATGTAAGAGATGGTCAAAAAAGGACTCCCGATATGTTGAGGTACCTAGACCAAAGATTGTTAAAAAGTACAACGAATCCATGGGGGAATAGATTTATTGGACAGGATGATCAGTTAGTATCGAATGGGAGTAAGAAATAGACAGTCCATTTTTCACCTATTTGACTTTGAGAATGCCATTTCTTGGATTCTATAAAGAGATGACCATAAGCAACATGGTGATGCTAATAAAACCGTTATGAAGTTCCTGGAGTTTAAAATAGCTGTTTTTGAGTTGCTTCTTAAAGATAATATTTTTGAAAATTCTGATTTTAGGAACGTTTCAACACTGGTAACTAGAAATAGTTACAAACCTAGAACATTACTACAAACGTCTACTAAGAGAAACATACAACACATTCCTCCAAAGGTATCTGAGTTAAAAATTCTGTTAGATGTAAGCTTCGAGGTTGTAAGGATAAAACACAAGTTTATTGTGAATCATGTGACATATTTTTATATTTAAGGGAAATAACAATTGCTTTAAACAATTTCATTTACAATAATTTTGTATTAATGCGATCCTGATGTCCTTTACTCTGAGATAGCGCGTTTTTTCCCATTTAGTAAAAAAATGAAAATTTTCAAAAATTTACATTTATTTTCTAGACTATATATAGACTCTAGTTTGACTAGAAATCATAAGAATTCTATTATTTATTCAAAAAATAAAACAAAAAATATCAGGTCAAGTCGCAAGAGGATATATAGAGATATAAAAAATTAATTATTAGGTAATCTGAATCACTCACCTAATGATGCATAAGATGGCGCTAATTGATTCAATGACATTCTTACTTTTGGGTGTGCTATTTCAGCTATATAAACAGATGCAGGATTAGTAGCCCAACCTAAAATATACCATTTTTTATATAATATAATAGTAAAAAGTTATATTTCCCCTAGTAATGTGATACGAGCAACAATACACAGGCTGACAAGACAGTTCTTATAGGACGGATCCTGGCCTGAACACAAAAAATGTAAGCGGGTACGGGGTAATACTGTAGTTTGATTACATTGGTAGAATTTTGGCCAAATCGGGCTGGACATGACACTAAGGCTATGGCTCCACGAGCGACAGATTGTCGCTAGCAGTGGCAGTAAAATGTAGCTTGATAAATGAAAACAACAGCAGTGATACTGAGTGGCTCCACGCGCTGTAGATTGTCGCTTCGTTTCGAGACCGAGACGCGTCGTCAAGGTCGTGTCGCGTTCGAATAGATCTGGAACTATTTTTTAGCAGTAATTTGCAGCGCGTTTGTGGCTCCACTAGCAGTAATTTGTCGCTTGTAGCGGTAATTGCCATTTAATCGGATATTTTTGTTCTTGTTTGTTTATTTCTCTGTGTTTGTTAAGTTGTTTCTTTGTTTTTATAAATTACTTTAAAGTTTTTCATACATTTTTGTGTCTCAAATCGTAACAAAAAATTATAAGTTCTAAGAAAGAAATAAATCCAATATTTTCTTTATCGGTATTCTAGATAACAAAAATCAATGGATGGTTTTTTTTTAATCCCAATTAACCGTATCAAACTGTACTTTATAATAGATGCCATTATTAAACAAGAAAAAGTTGAATAGAGAGAATAAACAGTTTTTATTGATTTCCCGAAAATCTATTTTTTGGATTTCCTTCTTCGAACTGGTGATTCATTTCTATACAAGTGGTTGTCTAATCATATCATATAAATAAAATTTTAATAATTATTGTTTATAGTAAAATTTTATTATCCTTCAGTACTAATGTATCGTTCTCCATAGCTTGGCGTGATTCATAAATAAAAGAATGCAACAAAGCAGATTTTATGTCGCATCAGAATTTTTTAAATTATTGTAACATAAAAAGCAAGTTAGATATTGGAAAAGGAAGATACATTACATCAACCCAATATGATAAATGAATATAATCGACATATGGGAGCCGTCGATCTACTTGATAATTCAGTAGCTAATTACAGAATATGCAGAGGTAAGAAGAGGTGGCGGCCCCTTTTTATTCTAATGAAAGTTAAATAGTTAAATATTTTGTTTTTTTTATTTTTAGGTAGATACATGTATAGGATTATAAAATATGTAATTTGAAATCTTACTTTAAGGTGGGTAATTGCTAATTTTTCTTCTGGCTTAGGCTATACTCTGAGATAGCGCGTGTATCCTGTTTTCGTATGACATCTTCTATTTCACATAATAAAAAATTAAAAGAAGACACTGACACTGACATGTAATATTCAAAAAACTTGTCAGGATATTCTTTTAATTTGTTGTGTAAAAGAAAAAATTTTCCCTCTGTCTGTCTAGGCACTAGAACAGGGTGAATCCACCATTTCCGTTGTTTTTTAACCCTACTTCGACGGCACAATGCCAATATTAAAACAACTTTTTGTTGAAATAATAGATTATCCATACTTTATTATTGTATTATCGGTGTGAATTTATTTTGTTTATTTATTTATTTATTTTATCTGCTATATACACGGACATTATATAAACGGGCAAGATACCACTGATTGTAGCTGCGTCATATTTACGCTCATGGAGCCACTATAAGACCAAAACGCGGGATATGCGCGCTGTAAACTGTCGCTCGTGGAGCCACTTCAAGACCAAAACGTGGCGATATGCGCGCTTTAAACTGTCGCTCGTGAAGCCATGATTTTACTGCTTTACTGCCGCCGTAATTTTACTGCTACTGCTAGCGACAATCTGTCGCTCGTGGGACTCTGAGATAGCGCG
>NW_027312441.1:0-29898 GCF_040954645.1 Diabrotica undecimpunctata | reverse complement strand
ACGCGCTATCTCAGAGTTCTAGTACATTCTGAACAAGTTCTAATTGGCTGAGGATCACATTTGTGGGACCTTGTATGTAGTATTTTTTTTGTTCTTGCTCATACTGGACACACTGTGTAAGAATATCATGTTGAATGGTTAATGATTCACTATACGTTTCACAAACAAGTGATTTCTCCGAAGCCATCAGGTGTCCACGTGTCAGCTGTGTGTGACAATTCTTAGCCTGCGAACGATTAATTTGTCTCTTCTACTTAAGTTAGGTAGCTGAAAGGTTTTGATGGTAGGTTGTATTTTGTATAATTTCGAACTTGAATTCTTCCATTGGTTTGGCCAGGACTTTGTGATTTGTGACCCGAAAAGTGGTTTTTAGACCTAATGCTAGTTGTCTGAGTGGGTTGTAATTGCTTCTTTTGCATCAGTATCAGTAGTCTCATTACTTAAAATGCCAAAGTATAAAAGAATCCAGATTAATGTTGTTTGTTCCAGAAGAAGTGAGATGGTTTATTGCTTCATGTATGGCATAAACTAATGGATGTTCGGAATACATATTTTTAATCGAATCGAAGGAGTGCATCGAATCTGTACATATTGCAGTGTTCTTGGCTTTAGTTTGGTTAAATAAGAATTTTAATGATTGTAGGATGGCGTACAGCTCTCCTGTATGGATATAGGTGGATGGTAGAAGACAGAACTTCTGAATGATTATATTTCTAGTTGTTACAGAATATCCGACACCGGTCTCAGTTTTAGATGCATCTGTGTAGAGAACCTCGCCCTATGAGTATGTGTTTACCAGTTCTAGAAAACATTGCCTCAGAATTTGACTGATGGTTTTATTTTTGTGATAATTGTTAAACGGTAGGTTAAGTACAGCGAAGATTGTCAGCAAGACTAGATCTGAAAGCTCCGAGACATATTTGTCAATGCAGTATTCTAAATATTTCAAGAGTCCTTAAATCTGTCTTTGATGCTGACATGTATACAAAGCATCCATAATATAGTCGAGAACCAAAAAGAGATCTGTATACCTTATTTTTTTGCTAGCGATTTTAATAGATTTAATCTAGTTAAGCAATTAGCTTTGACGTTTGTAATCTGTGGTTTCCATGTTAGTCGACCATTTCCATGTTAGAATACCATTCAATGTAATTTGGGATAATATTATGCTACGTGTTCCTCGACTGAATTTAAGTACTTTTGATGTTTCAGCAGAGAAATTAATACCAAAACTTATAGACCAAGACGTTAGTTTCATTTACTTCTTTTTTCATTAAGTTTTTATCTTTTTCGCGGCAATATAAAATTAGGCCCTCAGCATATGTTATACTTCACTGGGTTGTAGATATTCTTACAGATATCATTGATAAATATTATAAATAAAGTGGAACTTAGAACTGATACTTGGGGTACCCCGTTTTCCTGAACGTATATTGAGGAAGCTTTTCCGTTAACTAATACTTTGAAGTATTATGAATGCTCCTGGTTGAAGAATGTAGAAGACTGGACAGGCATGGACACACATTCGATACTAAGAACAGCTCAAGATAGAGAGCAATTTGCTGTAGTTATATCCAACCTTCAGTAATGGAGAAGGCACCTTCAGAAAAAGGAGAATACTTTGAAGCGGCGATTAGAAAGAAACTGTTGCTACTAAATCTTGCTTATTTGGAAGGGCGGTTGAGATCTCTGTTTGTAACTATACTAAGTTGTCAGCCGTGCTTCGGGATGGACTGAATCCGGATTGAGCTGAATATAAAATTTTGTGTTTTCTAAATAATACATAAGTTAAGACACAATTGATTGTAATGAAAATTACATTTTTTTATAATTGTTATTTGACGTTTCGATTTTCACTCCGGAAGTCGTTTAAAAAAAAAAGATTATTTTAATAAAGTGAGCTGTTATTATAACCAATAGCTATTTGGAAGTAATTGATTTCAAAATTAATAGGTGACTTCCTTGGCCGCAATCTTATAAAAAAAGCCATGCTTTTGGTTAAATATTCTTAAAAACAGAAACTCCTTTGTATCCTCTTGAACAAATTAATGTTGGTTACCACATTACTTGGGCAAAATGTAACACTTGTTACATAGGGCAGACTGGGCGTTCACTGAAGGGTAGACTAAATTCACATTGTTGTGATATTAATTTATCCAAAATTCTTGCGCCTTAGCAAAACATGCTAGTCACATCAAAACAAAGGGTTAACTTTTCAGAGTTTAAAATTTTTGTAATGAAAAAATTTCACTAAAATACTTGAGTCAAATATATTACTCAGTAATTTTAAATAATTGAACTTTTGATAGATTTCATAAATATACGTAATGATAATTATAAATAAAGCTCGGATTTATAGGCAACAAAAATTGAAGAACAGGGCGCCTATATAGGCAAAGATTTTTATTAAAAAAGGCAGGAATATTAACATTTAGGCAAAATATAGGCAATATAGGAATATAACTTTTTTGTACAAAGTGAATTAACGTAATATTAACTTAAGGCAGGTATATTTACACATCGTAATCATAACATAAGTATAAATAAACTAGTAACTAAATAACTGTAAATTAATAATTAAACATTGTAACCACTTAAAAATTTTATTATTAATAGAAACAACTAAATGTTTTTCAATATTTTCGGTCTTAAAACTATGTCTTCGATCACTAAAAATTAATTTGTACATTGAAAACGAACGTTCGACATCGACAGATGTAATTGGAGCATATTTCAGAGCGGATAATAAATCTGGCATAATTTGAAATTCCTCGGAAAATGTCCCATTCAAAACTTTAGCAACATTAGATAAAAATGAAAAACCTTCATTCTTGTCGAAAACATATTTCATTTTTTTTTAAATTAATTAACCGTTACTTCCAGGTGCCGATTTAATTTTCGTCTGTAAATTATCTATTAATTTTACTGACTCACCATAAATTTATCCCTTGTTTTTCTAATAAGGTAATTGTTGTAACTATTAATTTATAATTGTCATTGATATAAGCGAGGTTCCTGTTTCAATTTGGGATTTTTTAATATTTTTTTTTGCTTCTCGAATGGCTTCGGAAGTATCATCATCAAATTCTGACATAATTAATTCTATTTCATTGCAGTGTTTAAAGTAAAAATAAAAAACTGTTTCGAGCCAGGGTTCCCTACATTGTAATTACTGGTTTTAGGTGGCAAAGGGACACCGGGAAGTCTTTCTTTATATATTTGCCCCCTTAACGAGCCTTTACAAAAACTTTTTTCATAAAATTTATAAAATTATTTACCAACGGAAACCGATTTCTTATTTCTTCAGCAATTCTATTTACCCCGTGGGCTACACAAGTGCAATGAATTAAATTAGGATAAAAAATCTTTAAATTAACAGCAGCTTTTAACATATATGCCGCAGCATCTGCAAGCATTTAAAACTATTTTATTCACTGGTATAGCGTTGGGTAAAAAGAGGTTTGTTAAACTATTTTGTATAAATCGACTTATGTTAAATTGTTTGTTTTTTCCAATTCTTTAACGGCAACTAAATAAGGTTTTCTAGCAAAGTTTTCATTCAAAATTCCAATCATTAAATTAGTTATATACCTGCCGCATACATCTGTCGTTTCATCCACGATAATATACAAAAAATTGCCCTCTAACTCCCGCTTAATTTTTGAAATACATTCCACATAACATTTTCCACAGTATTTTTTCTCAATGTACTCTCTTGCGGTAAGGATTTATTAAGATATTTTTCGAAAAAGCATTTAAAACTAGGGTTTATTAACTTTATATAGAGGAATGTTGGATGCAATTATCATCTGGCATAAATCAAATTTAAATGCGTCCTTCCTCCTTTTTTTTTGAACTTCTTAAACTATCCTGCAGAGATATTTGGGCTAACTTAGAGGAATTTAATTTTTCCAAATTACGTTTATGAAGTTTGGTTCCACAATGCTGGTCAATAAAGTACTTTTTTCTACTTAAAATCTGAGAATTAAAAAAATAATTAGAATTCTAAAACCGCTTTTGAATTTAGTTATGTTGTGGGACGAGAAAAAAAGAGAAAAAATAAAACTTACCGATTTGCCGCATTGGTTTACAAAATGCTCCATCTCTTTCTAGAGAAAGTTCCGAATAAGGTGCGATCCATAGCCTTAATTTAGATGTCATCTTTTCACACAAATGTCTAAAACGTTTTAAAACGTGTTCTTTGCTTTTCGGTATACGCAACAAAACTAAACTAGGATATAGCAATTTGTGACTAAACTCTGATACAGTAACCGACTGTACAACTGATAATAAACTAATAAAGCTTAGGGATTTCCAAATAGTTAACCCTCAAGTCTCGATCAGGTACATTTTCCTAGAAAATCTGTCATATAAACAAAACCATTGATATTTTATTATTGACCCAAAAATTTTATTATAGAATGGTTTAGTAATAGAATAATATCTGGGTAGTACCATGAAATTTTAAAAAAGGCACAAATAGGCGGAATTTACGAAAAAAGGCAAAGTGCAAAAAACAATTATAATAGGCAAAATAGGCAAAAAACGCATTTTGCCTATAATTCGAACTTTAATTATAAATTACATACTTTCTCAATATTAAAAAAACCTGGCTTTTGCGACTGGCTCAGCTTTTATATTAATTTAGCGACACTAAATTCTAAATTTGATGAACTTTTAGGTTATATTTAGGATTTAAAACCTAAAATAATACTAATACCAAAACTTGGCTAACACAAAAAGATTCTGACAATTTATATACTATAGATGGATACTATCTTTACAGATTTGATCGCAGCAGTCGCTGCATGTACCTGTCTTATCTGTTGCTCATCTGGATGTTGTTGTTCCTAACATTAAACTTTTATACCTAAAAATTTCTTAAATGTATTTGTAATTCACCTGGCGTGCTATATTGTATATGTATATGTAATAGAAAAGAAAAGTTTTTCGTTGTGATTTTTAAAAATACCAAGCAACAAAAATACAAGTATAAACATGTCACTCATGTTGAAGTACTTCATTCGAGGACAGCCGATATTAAAACATCTGTCACGAGTTTGTTAATTAATTTTGTGTGCTTTGAATAAGCAATCGATTGAGTATTTTATAATTATTTACTATAAGCACTGTTAAACATTTTGTTAGCTTGTAAACATGTTTGATCAAAACTTTCGAATAGAGCTTTGACAATATTTAACAAAGCGAATTTTGAATTTACCTTTGGAAAAAGTTGGCAGTCGGTAATTATTCCCATCACGTTCAACGGGTTGTTAAACTTGGGCAGTTAATTGACGGTGATTTTTGTTGTAGTCGCTACCGCATGCCTATTGATCTGAAACAAGTTTGAAATTTGGAGTTTCGTTAAAGGATGCTAATTCTAATGAGAAAGTGTTCAAGGGTTCATTAACAGTCTTCGTGCTGAAAGTTTAGTTGGTATTTAATTCAGTTAAAACGCTAGGTGGTTTACTTTTAACAACTTCAAAGATATTTAACACGAACACTATTGCTAATCGTGAACAAACTTTTAAATGTACAAATACTGACCTAATTAATTAAGTACACTCTTTTCTACTGAATCTATTTTTAGATTACTTAATAATTATTTAATTTTATATTGACTGTATACTTATATATTAATTTATTTTAATACTATTACAAAAAAAATATTATAGTCACCAGACTTCCGAATCGAACCACGTAGATTTTCACTGAGCCGAGATTTCGGCATTCTCTCTGATATCTTCTTCAGGGCTTCCGGGGTCTCAGAAGACACAAGATTACACTGTTCACTACTCACTGCACTAATGTGTACAGTAGAGGAAGATCTCAGAATTCCTGAAGAAGGCAACAGAGAGGATGTCAAAAGCTAGGCGCAGTGAAAATCGACGCGCATGCAACGGAAGCCTGGTGAGTTTTTTTTTAGTAATATTGTTTTAGGTTTAATTATATTACCACGAAAACCTTTCTCAAATATCTCTTTTCACAGAAAATTGATTTCAGCTTAGACTACATACGGCAGTTTGACGCTATTCTGTTTTTTTTTATATTGTTTTCTTAAATCGTCAGTCCATCGTGTATGTGGTCGACCGACGCTTTTCTTATCTTTTTTTGGTCTCAATTTCAATACCTCTTGTCCATCGCCAATCCGTCATTCTAGCTCTCCCATCTCCATTTTAGTCTGGCTATCCTTTCGATGACGTCAGTCACCTTGGTTCTTCTCCTGACCTCTTCGTTTTTTATTTTGTCTGGCAGAGGTATTCTTAACATAAATCGCTCTATTTTTTCTCTGCGTGACTCTCAGTTTGACAGCCGAGTCTTTTGTTGTATATAACATCTACATATGTTGTATAAACACATTTACCTACAAGCAACAACCACTATCAAATTACTACAAATAGTAATAGCATTAAAATAGAACGGGGATGTTCGGACTTCAAATTACGCGCCAATGAGCGCAATATTGCCCAAACGGAAATATTGTAACAGAATAAATTGTTCCTTTAAATGAAAAACACGTTTTTTATTTTCTTAAAGTTTTAAATAATTTATTCGACTTTATTCAACAAGAAGTTCATAACCAGCGCAAATATATAGTCCGACTTTTATGGTTTCTTCTAATTTCTTCAGCATATTAAACAAGGAGGTCCAATTTCACCTTAATTATTTAATACGGGACTAGAACATGGTTTTAATAATTTGGATTGTCTGACAAAAGGAATAAAATAGATGGAGAATACCTAAACAACTTACGTTTTGCCGATGATATAATCATAATTGCTGCTGAAGATCTATAAATGGCAAGAGAGATGGTACAAAAACTCGTTGTGGCTACAGAACATCAGTATAGGTGAACAAAAACTAGAATTCGTAGATAAATATAAATACCTAGGACATACAATTATGATTGGCGGGGATAATCAGACCCACGAAATGAAGAGAATAATCGGTCTTGGGTATTCAGCATACGGAAAACTAAGAGGAACGTTAAAAATGAGATGCCCGCATGCCTGAAGAAAAAAGTATTTGATCAATGCGTCCTTTTAGTACTGACATATGAAACAGAAACAATTACCCTAACAAAATCTCAGCTTCCAAACTGAGAGTCATATGGAGAAGAATGGAGCGATATATGTTAGGAATAACTCTGCGAAACAGAATAAAAAACGAAGAGACAAGAAGAACCAAGATGACTAACGTCATTAAAAGGGTAGCCAAACTACAATGGATATGGACAGAACACATATTTAGAATAACCAATGGGCGATGGACAAAGATATTATTGAAATAAAAACCAAGGAAAGACGAGAGAAGTGTCGGTCAACCACCTACATGGTGGGCTGACGATTTACGAAGGTCTAATAAAATCTAGACAAGTGCGGCGCAAGATAGACGAGGTTGGAAACGCGAGGAAGATGACTATGGTCAGCAGTGGACTTTTGAGGCTGGATGATGATGAGTCTGCTTTTAATTTTGGCTTTACAAATCTACACCTACAAACTGAATAACATAAATATATAGGTGTATATTTATCTATATAAAAGGTTGTTGAGGTTATTTGGGTACACGGCTTATTGAAAGCCAAGTGCACGCTGTTCAACAGTCACTTAAAAACAGTACAGTCATTTAAAACCTAGTACATATTGATAATTATTTGTTATTTTATACATAATACAAATTAAAAACAAAACAAAACAAAAACATTTAGTTGAACGACTATCCTTACGGTTAATTACAATGTACTTAGCCCTAATGACAG
This sequence comes from Diabrotica undecimpunctata, assembly GCF_040954645.1. NCBI lineage: Eukaryota > Metazoa > Arthropoda > Insecta > Coleoptera > Chrysomelidae > Diabrotica > Diabrotica undecimpunctata. The sequence continues at coordinate 22,139 of NW_027312441.1, read as the reverse complement.
TCGTTACGGTAGTTTATAAAAACAAAGGTTAAGAATGAAAATTCAGCTATAAAAGAAAAATTGACTTAGTGTTTCGGTATAACCATATATACCACGTAATATCCTATTAAAACTTACCAAAAATCAATATTATTAAATTTTCATTGTACCAACGATCAATTCTCAATTACGAAGAAGTCAATTACATAACCATCGATCATGCAACATCACACAGTTACCGAAAATTGGAGCTGAAAATGCGTTTTAATTATTGCAATTGGATTGTTGTCTGACTGTAGATAGGAGTTCCGAATATTTTTAACGTCGATTCGGGGGAATGGTTATTCATCAGTTAAAATTACGAGCTTTGCAAATCATTGTAATTAACTTATAGGTAATTTTTTTATATTTCTTTTTCTCGCCTATTTTTTACTATTTTATTTAAATACTTTTTCTATTAAATATTTAATAACTAAGTTTTCGGCGTCCTTTCTGTGAAAGTGTTTTTTCCATATAGTCCATTATGAATCTTTCGGGGTTCTTTTCATCGGTAATCTCACAATGAACATCATGTTGACATTGTTACATTACAATCTGTTGACATAATATCAGATCGTTATGGAATATAATATACTATGTACATTGTCAATATTTGATAACATACCTACGTTATAGAAGCTTATCATAAAAATGATTGTAATACGGCACAAAGCATTGATGGATTTATGGGTAAGTGGAATATCTATGAGGTGTGTTAAACAATTATAGTAACAATAATAGTAATTCTATTAGAATTATAACTTTAAAAGAAAAAATTATGTTTCTTGTTTATTTTTTCTTCTTCTTCTTCATTAATCTGCATAAACTGATACACTTTAAAATTAAATTAAAAATATACAAGGTATGGCTAAATTAAGGAACAAATTCAGTATTTTGCAAACAATTTATTTTAAACAAAGCTACTGCCATAGGTCGATTTTTTAATTTAAGTGGCTGATGATAATTGTATTATTAATTATTCCTGTAAAGACATCAATTTTCTAATGGTCTTACAAAACAAAAACAAAAACATTTAGTTGAACGACTGTCCTTACGATTAGGTACCAGATTACTTATTGTACTTAACCTTAATGACAGCCATTAAACCTTCAAACATCCAGTTAAGATTATCCTTATCTAGTATCTATATTTTTGACGACTGACTGGATCATTTGGGCAAAATCTAACCTCATCAGAAAACATAGTTTGTTGAATAAAACGTGTATTGCAGTAACATAATTCCTGCAACATGTCACAGAACTTTTTTATGGGACTGAGTTATGTACTGATGGTACTTTTCATCTTTCTGAACATGTGATAGCGACTGTTGAGATATGCCTGTATCTGCTGCAATTTGGCGTGGTTTATTATTAACACAAATTATTTTCAACACTTAATACAACACTAAGTTTCACGTTTTCTGATAACTTAGGACGTCTAGCATTTTGAATGTTTTTAACATGATAAGTTTGTCTAAATATTTGCTTTATTTTACTAAATGTTGATCGACTGATAGGCCTGTCTTGATACTTTGCATTAAACAAATCGCAACTAACCTAACTTAACCTAACTCTATAAAAAAGATTTAAAAACGATTTATTAAACTATATCCCTAGGACTCTGCTATAATTATTTAAACTTTACTCCAACATAATATCGATCCAGATATTAAATTTTATTTCGGTGTTGGTCTTTTACTTTTTTATGAATTTCTCGAAAGTTATTGGACAGATATCTTTAAATAAGACGTTGAACTTCACGTCATATAAAAAATTGAGCTCAGATTTAACGTCGTAGAAAGCATCTAATATCCAAAGTAGTCGCTTTCGTCAAACTTTAAGGCGGAAAATATTACTCCAAATATATCGAGTTTCTCGGTTATAAAAACCTTCTGAAAATTGAAGTTAATGGCTCTAAATCAAACTTTCAGCTGCAATAACGGTTTGCATGAAAATAGCAAGATTTAAGCGATTTTTTTTCTTTTAAAATTTGTTTCACTGAAAATATAGTATATATATATATATATATATATATATATATATATATAATATATATATACATATAACAAGACAAAAATTTATGCTAGTTAATAGTAAAATAAAGGTAGAAATAATCGGCATAGCTTGCAACAAAGGAAAAAAATTATAATAAAATATGTGTCTAAGATGGAAGGCAACCTTATACGTATTTCTGACTATTGGTCGTCGTCAGTACAACGCAGCTCAGTTAGATAAGGAGTTTGTTAATTTGAGAGAGGATCACTACAGGCAATGCGACCAATTGCGGCAATGCGGCAATAATGTTAGAAGATCCTACGGTTTCCACAGCAACACCTAACATATCTACGGAGGAAGCTTTTTCAGTCTGAAAGTTTTATTGAAAAACTTATGCTTCACTTCCATCTGTTTAGAGCTGTATATCTTTGTAAGTTATTCTTTGCAATCTTCCCTATGGATGTATGTTCTTCTCCAAATTGTTACCGACAACCCTTTAACAGGTAGCCTTGTGAACTACATTATATCTATCTATATATATATATATATATATATATATATATATATATATATATATATATATATATATATATATATATATATATATATATATATATTATATATATATATATATATATATATATATATATATATATATATAATTTTCATTCTTCTTCGTTAGACTGATTCACAATGTTCAGAAGCCCAACTGTGTGTGGTGGAAAAGATTAGAGCTTTCGTGTCTCGGCACAATAATGTAAAATCCAATTGACGAGTAAGTTAAAGGCTTTAGGAACATTGGAATTCCAGACAGAAGATGAAAAAGTGATTGATTAAAATGAAGAAAGTGTTCGGACCCGAAATCGGATCTGCCATTTATGTTTCATCGTTGTCACTTTTCTGATAAGCGAGATTTCTGTAAGCCTTAATATGTCGTTATAATTAAAATTATGTAACAGTGTGTGAATAGATTCAATTGAAACCTCAAAACCTCGTGTAACAGTAAATAAAACAGAATTATCCTTTAATAGATTGAATTTAGTTGTAGATAATTATGACAAATTGTTTAATCAACCAAAATTTCAATTGCAGCAAACATTTATATACGTTTTGTTTCATGTTAAATTTGTTTCAGATGATGGATTATCTATTTAGTTATATAGTATATATGTATATATATATATATATATATATATATATATATATATATATAAATATATATATATACAATTATAATATTCAAAAAAACTCAAGCTCGAAAAAAGTAAAATCTTTTACTTTAAGTATGAATTTACAGAATAAATAAAGCTATTGTGACTTCGGCAATTGTCACTCATCCAGTCATTTACAGCGACAAAATTCACAAACAATATCTTATATTTGTATGAATGGTTACTGTAAGGACGAGCAACACTTCCGAAGTAAATGCTGGCAAGAAAACTCTCTGTCATCCAAGAGAAACCTCAATCTAGAGGGCGCGTGGAAGACCCTCATCGCTCTTAGAATTAGAATTGAATCACTCCCATCCGGGCATTTCCCGTTTCACCACAGTCCGACTCACTTATTAGCTTCTCACTTATTCGCCTCTTAACAAGACGTATTTCCTGTACCTGCAACCTATCACGTATTTCCGTCTTATCTCTTCTTTCTTCTTTATCACCTGTGAGTCCTTTTTTATCTTTCTGTATCTGCAACTTACCATACATTTCCGTCTCACCTCTTTTTTCTTCTTTATCACTGGATTGATTGTAGTTGTGTACACTAGTCCAACCTGCTTTAATTTTAATCATACTCTTAATCATTGCTCTCATTTATCTGTTTCTCCTTTCATTCTACTCGACAATCAACGGTGATTAATAATTAATATAGCGACGTCTAGCTACACTAATCTGCCTATTAAAAACGAAAGAATCGCCAAGAATATGATAAAGAGATAATAAAAACTAAAAACTCACTTAACTATAATTTTGACAAATATTCGTTGCTTAATATTGTTCTGAAGCTATTCTCTTGAGGTATTTAAAAGTAATTACTATGGCTTATTCCCATTAAAATTGTAAATATTGGTTCAGTTAGTGTAAAATTTATTTTTTCTATGATATCTGTTACACAGTATTATATACCTTGATAGAGCTATCATTCTTTAATTGATACCGATAATAAAACCGACTCGAAAATTGATGTCTTAATTTTATTCAAATATATAGAATATAAAATGCCTTTATAATTCACTTTATATAAAAGTTGTTTTGTTAATATCTACTTCTTTAGTTAGCGTATTTAATAGAGGTTTACACTGACTTATGCAAATTGTTCTCTAGCCTGTGATTCTTATACTAAGGTTTGAATGTCGACTCCTATCCAATATCCTTTATATCACACAGCCAGGTTACGTGTCGTCTACCAGGACCACGCTTTTCTTCTATTATTTCTTTTAATATTAATTTAAAGTAGTTTTATATATGGTGTCTGTATATATGTTCAATATAAAATGTTTTCACGATATAAGTTTACGATACATAATCTGTATCTGTTAATACGTCTTAAAATTTCTTCATTTCTAACATGGTCACTATGGTCAGTCCAGAGATTTTTTAGAATGTGGCGGAATATTCACATCTCAAAGTTTCCACGTGTCGTAATGAGCTGATTGTCAGCATCCAGGCTTGATTATGATTATCGTAGATCGGGGTAGGATCTATTTATGAGCATGAGAACTTCAGACACCTAGACCTCGTAAGACGGGTTCATTGTATCACCCGTATCATACGGAATAGGCTCATAAGGACCTACTCTTCCGGGCTTCCATAGCTGCAGGGGCTCCAAGGTGGGCCCTCTCTGCCGTTCTGAACGTCTAATCCTTTAGTAGCCTTGTAGCCTCACAGAAAGCTACAAATCTCTTTAAGGGTAACTTCTTCATTTGGTTCGGTTACATAAAGATCGAACTCAGGATCTGTCACCTCTAGTAGGCCAGTGCCTTGCACTTTCAAAGGACATGCCACTATCCGCCAATCCAATCAGAATAAGATGTTGCCTTAGTCTACAGTGACCGGTAAGCATACTGACTTTTGGATGGCCCAACTATGTGGAGCCTAGGCTGTCTTATACCTCCACATCTGGCCCAGGAATCCTTGAACCTTTGCAGAAGAAGCTCTCTGAGACTACTTTGACCAGTACTGGAGGGCACTCCAATCACAGGTTCGGGTACTACCGACAGAGTGAATAAGCCCTGTCCTGTCAGTGCGTGAGCCCGTTTGTTCCCTTTCACGAGTGTATGTCGCGGTACTGATACCAAGTTAACCCTATTAGTTCGAGCAACGTCAGCAAGTGCTCTCTTGCATTCAAGAACCAGCTTAAAGCTGACTTTGGGTACTTCCAAAGTCCTTAGCGCTGCTTGATTGTCAGAGAAAATAGAGATAGTCCTACCTGAGCAAGCCCTATCTATTATCTCCGGAGAACATACCAGGCTTGCAAAGATCTCGGCCTGAAAGACTGATGCATGGCAGCCGAGAGCCCGGCCATTCTCAAATTCGATTTCGCTCCCATATATTACGGTAACTGCCCCCTTGTCTATTCTGAGTCCGCTTTGACGGTTCAGTGCAGGATGTCGTTCCATCCGCTCGTCTCGGCCAGGAAATTGAACCAAAAAGTAGGATGAGAACTCAAATTGGGGGCGCCATACTGTCCTGTACCATAGATGGCACAGGACAAGAATCGAGGACCTGTCTCCAGATGTCACAAAGGCTCATCTGACCATTAATTCCCAACCAGTAACCAGAGCAGTTAATACGATATGCTGCCATATGCTAAATCTGCACATGCAAATATCCAATTGACTATTGAAGATACTGAAATTGAGAGTGTTAATAACTATAAATACTTAGAAACATGGATAACATCAGATGTAGACCAAACCAAAGAAATTAGGACACGCATTGAAATAGCACGTGCATCATTCATTAAACTTAACTTTGTTGTCGGGATATAAGGTTAGAACTACGCCTGAGAATGCTTCGATGTTACGTGTTCTCTACTCTTCTTTATGGCTTGGAAGCGTGGACACTAAAACAAGTCCATCTGAATAAGTTGGCCGCCTTTGAATTTTGGTGTTACAGAAGAATCCTACGAATATCATGGATTCAAAGAATGTCAAACGTGGAAGTAACTAGAAGGATAGGAAAAGAGGCGGAAATAATATTAACTATCAAAAGACAAAAACTTGAGTACTTAGGACATGTGATGAGAGGGCAAAAATACGCATTATTACAACTTATTATGCAAGTCAGATTCAGAGGAAAGCGAAATGTGGGAAGGACGAAGAATATCCTGGCTTAAGAACTTAAGGGAATGGTTTGAATGCAGTAGTGCAGAACTTTTTAGAGCGGCAGTCAACAGAGTCCGCATAGCCATGATGATATCCAACCTTCGATAGAAGATGGAACTTAAAGAAGAAAACTGCCATCATTGCTTTGTACTCTACAATAAGATGGAGAGAAGGTAAATTCAGCAAAGCCTCAAGAGCCGCTGTAGGAGTGATCCTCATAGCTCTTGAGATGCCAACGCATGCCAACCGCTGAAGGTGAGTTAGCTGGGCCTTAGCTAAAGTCAGTCTAGCTCGGGACTACCACACAATGGCCGCATACGTCAGGATAGGCACTTATCATGGATTGGTACATCCAAAGGAACGAGATAAAGACACAAGTGGTTCCAAGAAAGTTCTGTACGAACGATTAAAGAAGCTACTTATATCAATGGAGAAAACCCAAAAACATTCGAATTTCTTTTTGCAGCAAATCAATTATAAAAATTATCAAATGAGTGTCATAAATGATGAATTTAATTAAATAAATGGCATTAATACGAAGTATAGAGAAGCAACATGATGAAGCAAACAAAAGTTACGTAATTAAAGACCGGTTGGGAGGAGAAGGGGTAGGTTCCAAGCGCGATTAAGGGACCAAGTGTAAAAAACCAGAGAACATTTGAAGCACCAATCTAAATAGGTCAAGAGTAGCAAGAAATGAAATCTTATCTTAGAACAGACCAATACTAACAAATTATTGAAGGGTTAAAGGTAATGATAATAATATGAATCAAACTAAAATTAGTTATATAATAATTTCTGTATGATTATTCTATATAACGCACAGTTTATTTGCCAGATCCCCTTAAATATATTACGAAAAGTAATGCAATTTTCACACCACCTGTAAAAGGAAATAAAACATTTTTAATTATTCTTCATTAAAATCAATTCAATTACATGTGCAATTAGGACAAAATGTTTGAATAACTCACTCTAATTTCAGTTGCAACAAACATATATATCATCTCCCAGATTAATCTGTTACATTTGAGAAGTCAAAGCATTCTACTGCATCCGGTCCGTTTGTAAAAGAGCCTTTGCGTATTTGTTTGTACACTCTGGGGACAGGATATAATTTAGCATGCATTGTTCGTTAAGTTCACGGTTTTGGTTTCATTTTCCGTTTCAAACAAAGCTATGATGTATCAAGAATATTACACTGGCGTACCTACATACACAAAGGATTTTCTTTGATTCAAGTAGGTGTTTGTACGGTAATGCATTGTAGAATATTTTCTTCGATATTTTCCGTTTAAGGTTTAAAATCCAACGTATGTATGTTGGGATTTGAATATAGAGCACTTCTAAAGTACTTCTACTGAAGTAAATAATAAAGTTAAATGTGTCGATAGCAATTAAAGTAAATTGTATACCCAAGCTTAATCAAGCCATTCAAAGCGATGCTGGGAATACTTATATTCCACTATGCATCAACAATTTACCCATATAAATTACCATCATTCTTGTACTCATTGCGTCGAGTAAGTCGAAACGCAACCGTCTTCGTATAAATAATAAAGTAAAATAATGATGATTTTAGTTTGAAAACTCACAGAAAATAATACTCTATTTGAATAATAAATAAAAATATAAAATATTGAGGTAAAGAGAAATAAAAATAAGACTTACAGTCTGACTAAATTCACTTTACATTTGAGATGCACACAAAGAGAACGGATACTCCAGAAGTCGTAAGCGAGACAAGAAACGAATGTATATGACTCTGTATATAAACATGTATGACTCCATGCAGGTATTTTACTTGGTGAGATATTACCAAAATAAAATTCAGCAAATTTCAGTTTACCTAACGTCAACACCAGTGCGCATTCAAATCTGAAATACAAAGTGAATTTGGTTAGACTGTCCTTACAATTAATTTATTCTACCACAGATGACTAAATGCTGAAAAAACAATAACCCTTATAAGGGTGCTATCTGGTATAAAATATTTAGCAATTATGCCAATATTAAATGTGTGCAATTTATTAAGTGTAAATTCCACGTAATTAAATAGATAATTAAATGCAAAAATTAAATAAATTTTATTAACATATAGACACAAGGATTATTATTTTACTAACATGCCTTGTAACGTAAGTAAGTTTTATTTAATTTTTTTGCATTTAGTTTAGTTTAGTTATTTTTTATTTAATATTGGCACAATTACGGGTCTGTGTACGTAAAATCAAATACGAATGGACTAGATATAAAAATTAAGCCAGATTACAGGGGTTATGTAATGAAATATGGCACACAAGCCTCTGGCCTGAGGATTATACCTCTACATGAGAAAGGCCCAACAAATAATGTAATAAACTATAGACTACTAGCTGTAATATCACACGGCAGTAAGGTGATACTCTATATCCTACAATGTCGTCTAGAAAACTTCATCAGTTGGCAAATAGCACCTGAACATGCTGCATTTGTGAAGGGCAGAAGTACAAGAAAACATAACTTTTACTGTGAGAAACATAATAAAAAAGCCAGAGAATATCAGATCCCGATATAGTACTCGTATATATTTTTTAATTATATAAATGCCTTTGATAATGTTAGAATGGACAAACTATAAAACATATTGACCCCAATGTTTGTACCTCAACACTTGACTGAACTTATTAGGAAACTGTATCAAAATAATTTGGCATATATTCGAATGGACGGATGTCTATCTGACGAATGTACTTTGAAAAAGGAAGTTCGCCGAGGATGCGCCTTATCTCTCTTATTATTTAACATCTATTTAGAATTTATAATTATATATATTATATAATAAAAAAGAAGAGCAAGAAGAGACTCGTTTAAACTCTGTTCTTTTCCATATTTTACTATGACTGTGAGACATCGGCAGATATAGAATCAGATAGAATCTCTCTAGTACTGTTTGCTCTGAAATTTTAAAGTTCTTTGGTCATATCCATCGAAGTTTCACAAAACGGAGCGTTTGGTGGACCAAGGAAGGCCTCCGAGTGAACGTCAATGCTGCAGATCTGGACAGGGATGGGCAGATAAACTGAAAATGCTGCTCAATAAAGAGTGCACTAAAGTAGTGCATGTAACAGTTGACAGCGACCAAAGATGAAATAACATTGATAAAATTATCCGAACTGCTGAAACTCAATGATGAACCACAACAGATCTGCTAAGATTGGTAGATAAGTAGATGAAATACCTACTGTATATTTAATACAAGTATTATGGTGCTTTGTGAAACGTAAAAAAATTCACTTAAATATGACTAAATTTAAAGAGATTGGAATTTAATTTTAAAACACCACTTTGTAATATGACTGCAACTTTGTGGAAAAGTGAATGCACTACAAAAGTTGTTGAGGTTTAACAACGAATTTTTAATATTAAGTTCTTCTATAAATTCTTATTCTTCTTCAGATGCTCTACCTAGTGCAAACGTTGGCTATTGACATAGCAATTATGATCTTGCTTACGGCACTTCTGAATAGTTCACAATTATTGTGAACTATTCATATAGATAAGAGATAAATCCTTGTTTATGAGGAACCTTTTCCTTTTTCATATCATTAAATACTGCTCTAGATTAATATTAACTTGACAAAGGATTGCTACAGGACTAATGCGCCTAATTTGTATATATATATATATATATATATATATATATATATATATATATATATATATATATATATATATATATGTATATAGTTTTTTAAAAAATATTAGTTTCTTTCATTTAAAATGTAAAATACCTATTTGTCTGTCTATTGTTAACATAGGTATTGGTTTTACCCAGTATAAAGTTGTCTTTGTTAACATATTTGTAATCTAATCGATAATATTTATGGAATGGTTTATTGGTTTTAAAGTGCATTTAAGAACAATTTGTGTTTGAACGTAAGATTAACGAAAAAGGTTGTTTGAAAGAATTCGAGAATTTGGAGTTCCTAGAAAATGTTAAAGTACTTACGACTGGGAAATTTAAAGACGTTGAAATGAGGAAAAAGGTATATTTGTTTTGACCAATGAAAAGGAAGGACAGTTATTGATGGAACGGGGTGTTAAGCCAAGAGAGTTTTTGGAATGAAAGAAAACAACAGTGAGTGTAGAGATAGTGTGGAGAGTTGATTCCCGATAGCTGAGAGGAGCAGTTTGTGTTTAAGAAAAAAAAAATAAAAAAGTGTCTGTCTTCGTTAACCATAAGCCTTGTAGGCATTCTTAAAAGTAACAAGTACAAAGTAATATTTTTGAAAAGTTAAAATTAAATTCAGTGATAAATTCATCGACGCATAAAGACTCCAGTGTATTTTGACAGGATCTTTTACATAAACAATTTCGTAATATTTATAAATTATTTCTGACAACCATAATTCATTATGGTATCTATACTGGGTAACTTTCTTTTATAATAACTTGTGGTATTTTTTTATATGCCTTTTTATATTTAATTACTTACTCTTTTCATAGATTGTTTGTTTTTTGCAATTTATACTGTCATTAAAATTTGTGTTTATTTCTTTGGTAGAAACATTTTTTTTAATATACGGTTATATTTTATTTTTGAATTTTATTTATCCATGAGCTTTCTCTGAATATTGGTTTTGCATTTCTGTAATTGAATATCGTAACACCCTGAGATTATTTACCAATTTGAGCTAGCCCAAAAAAAATTTTGTTTCATTAAGTATTAATTCAAAATAAATATAAGTATAATTTTTTTATAAACAAATACCATACTAATGCAAATACAAATACAAGAAAAAGGTAGAAACAAAACAATATATATATATATATATATATATATATATATATATATATATATATATATATATATATATATATATATATATATATATATATATTTATATTTATATAAATATGGCCTAGGAGGACAAATTCGTTAAACTTCCCGTGCTCGAATCGGTATCAATAAAGTGTTATGATTATTTCGGCCTATCCCAGCCTCATCAGACACTTAGGCTGATACAAATTCATACTCGGATAGTCCTACGAATGTCTTTGTCCTTCTAGGTCATATATTTGGCCATTCAATTCAATAAAGCGATAGCAGCTTTCGCTAAAAGATTTAATCTCTTACACATTTCGCATAGCGCAGAGGATACAGAAAACGATATTATCATATTGTTTTCGTTCACGGCCGCCAAAGCAGGTGGCGCCATTGTAAGCTAACTACTGTTGTAGTGAAGATTTGGGAGACATTCGTTAGACTTTCCGAGTTTGAACCGATTCGAGCACGGGAAGTTTAACGAATTTGTCCTCCTAGGCCATATAATTGGCCATTTAATTCAATAAAGCGATAGCAGCTTTCCTCTAAAAGATTTCATCTTTTATATATATATATATATATATATATATATATATATATATATATATATATATATATATATATATATATACTGTGACAATTGGGGTTTATAGAAAATAATTTATAAGTTATATACTACATAATATTAGATATAAAAAAGTATTTGGTTGTTTTAAATAAGTTATATACTAGAGAATTTAATAAAAATATATTTATGTGAGGGTATTTTTAATAAATTAGCATATAATTAAGTGTAAAAAGTTGTATTTTAGTAATTATAATGTGGTAGATAGATTGAAGTGAGCCATGTGCCTAGGCAACCAAAAATACTCTCGAAATTTGACAGATATTTATACTCTGAAGTGACGTTTAAGAATATTTACAAATATAAAGTGGGTTATAATAATATATTGTTTGAAATGTGTATTTTATTAAATTAGAATGTTAAGTTACTAATTTAATTATATATTCTGATCTGAAAAGCCTAAATGTAAACAAAATTATTAATAGAAAAGAATGGAATTCTCTGGATCTCCGGAGATGGCCATGTTTGCGAAATGGTTTGTTCCAGAAAATTCAGACAAGTAGTTAATAGAACAAAATAGAACATGATATCTTACGAGATGGTTCTAGAATGTCCAAAAGATATAAATACCCGTGATTTGGATTCAAGATGGCAGTTTTTAAGTTTTTTAGTCAGAAGTCAAGCAGTTTATTATGAAAGTTAGTTAGAGTCAGTGAATCAAGTACAAATAGTCCAATAGTTTAATATAGTGAGTTAAATGAAGATTAAAAATTATGCATATAATTTAATGCACATTTATAATTATACACAAATAATTATTGAAGATAAAAAAAGGTATATTGGAAGAAATTAAATTATATTATGGTTGGAGATTAGTATAAATCAACTTATAATAATTGGATATTGGTATATTGAAAAGAAGAATAAATATAAATGCTGTTTGCTGGTTTGGTTGGTGGTGTATAGATGCTGGTGAAGAAAAATATATCTTAAATTGGTAGAAGCTGATAATTGAAAAAAGTAATTTCACAAAAAAACAAGGATAACTGAAGTACGAAGACATTCAGTGGTGATTAGAATCTATATACTTAGTGGAAAATAGTTCATTTAGGCATTCAGTGAAAGAAAGGTACAAAATTTTGTTAATATAATTTAGTTAGTGTCATAACAATTTCAATTTTGAAGATAGTTTGTTTAAATTTTAGATTGTCTATAGAATTTAATTAGTTTTATAAGAATATCAGTTTAAAGATAGTTTATTTTAAATTTACATTGACTAGGTTAGATATATATGTGTGTTTCATAATAGTTATAATAAAGATAATTTAAAAAAGTACTTACAAGCTAATTCTTTGAGAACCGCGATAAAAACCCTATATATTATATTATTAAAAATACTCATTGCTCATCATTCAAACAAAAAACACATCATAACAATTTGGCACCCAACGCGGTGGCTCTCTATTTAAAAGAATTAGTTTGGGAAGATAAGTGCTCTCATATAATTAAATTAATTATCAGTAGAAAGAAAAAGTATAGATTTTAATTTTAATTATATTTGAACAAGTAAAGTCTCAAAATGTCTCAAGGAAAGAAAGGTACAAGAAGCAAAAAGAATGAAGAAGATGTGGAAGTAGAAACACAACCTATACAAGAGGAGAGTTTAGTTCAAGTTCCACAAGATACTGCAGAAATGAATCCAGAAAGAGAGGAAAATGTCAATATGGCAGCTTTGATGTCATTAATGATGCAGATGAACAAGACAATAGAAGAGAATACGAAAAAAATGGAAGAGAATTCAAAAGAAGTCAAAGAAGACATGAAAAAAATAGAACAAAAAATGGAAGAGAATTCAAAAGAAGTCAAAGAAGACATAAAAAAAATAGAACAAAAAATGGAACAGAATTCAAAAGAAGTCAAAGAAGACATGAAAAAAATGGAACAGAAATTGGAAGAGAATCATAGAAAATTAGAAAAGAAAATAGAAGATAATAATAATAAAATTGTAAAACAAATGGATAAAAAACTTGAAGCTGCAGAGAAAAAAGTAGCAAATGAAATAAAAAGTATACGGAATGACTACAAGAAAAGGATAGACAATGAGAGGACAGAAGTAAAGAGGATTATTCAAGATAATAAGATAGATATAGAACAGAAAATAGAGTTACAGAAATGTAACTTAGAAGTAAAAATTAACGAAGACAGGAGAAACACAGAAGAAAAATTAGACGATATACAACAAAATATCCAAATAAATTGTAATCAAATAAGAAATGTGGAACAGAGAATAGATGATATTTCACAAATGAGAGACATAGGGAGACCTTACTTAAATTTAACAAATGAGACTGGGATTAAATTCTCTGGTAATATAAAAAATTTGCATCCTAGAGTATACATAAATAGTTTAAAACATAAATTAAGATTTGTGAATAATATTAATGATATTAAAGATTATATTAGAGTGACATTAAATGACAATGCAGCAACTTGGTTTGCTAGTATTGAAAATGATTTAGATAACTTTCAAACATTTGAAAATAAATTTTTAAATTATTATTGGGGTGAATTAGAGCAAGCAAAGTTTAGAGAAATTCTATATTTTGGAAAGTATAATCAAAATTTAAAATCAAATATGGTAGATTATGCATTGAAATTGATAACAGTTGCAAAATATTTAGAACCACCACTTAGAGAGGATGAAACAGTCTTAAATGTATCTAGACATTTTGATGCTGATGTTGTGCAAACCGTAACTGTACAAAATATTCAAACAATAGATAGTTTTATTAATTTTATTCAAAGAATACAAAGAGGCAATATGACAAGTAATAATAACAGAAAAAACAACAATACTTTTCAATATAATAAAAATGATAATCAACAATATAGACAATCATATAACAATAATACTAGGTATGGTGATAATTTACAAAATTTTAATAATACTAACACTAATCCAAATAGACAGAACTTTAATAATAATACTAGTTATAATAGACAAAATTTTAATAATAATACTAATTATAATAGACAACATTTTAATAACAGTACTAATAATAATAGACAAGATTTTAACAATAGAAGAAATACAGAACGACCTAACTATAACAGACAGGTAAATTGTGTTCGAAGGAATAGAAGCTGCGAAGGCAGGGAACGAAGTAGTACAAGGCAAGAAAATGTGAGTAGAAGTCATAGTAGGGAAGGACATAGGACATCAGATCCAAGTGGTCAGATACAATCTGACAATTCTAATAATCAAAATTTTGTGCAGTAAACTTTCTGAATTACAAGTTAGGCCATTGCTATTATGAAAAACCTTCTGAATTTATTTCTTTAGATGAAGATAAAATTATTGAATCTATTAATTTAATTTATATAAATGCTTTGGCCAAAAATAAAATGATTAAGATTATGATAGATACTGGTTCAGAAGTACTTTAGTCTCGGAGAATTTTATTTTTAATACATTAAAACTATCAGATATAATAAAGATTCCAAAAAATTAAAATTATTGGTGCAAATAATAAGAAGTTGGGTGAAATTGATAAACTAGCCAATTTTAAAATTAATATTCTTAATAAAGAAATTAATATGCAAGGATTTATTGTTAAGGATTTATGTGTTGATATATTAATGGGAAATGATGAATTGGAAAAGAAGAAAGTAAAGATAGATTTTGAAGAAAAAATGGTAACTTTGGAAGGGCAAATAATTAAATTTATGCAGAAAGATGAGGTAGAAGAAGGAATAAGAGTTGATAGGATATTATTAAAAGAAAATAATGATGTTTATGAAGAAGAAATGTATTTTGATGATAGGGAAATGTCCCAGAAGAATGTAAAGAATAATTATTGTAGTGAATATTTAAGGAATGGAAATTTTAAGCAGATGGATGCCTACGAGGCGGAGTGCGTAAAATTGGAAGCAAGGAATAATGAGTACATAATGAAGAATAATTTTATTTGTAAAGAAGAAGATATGATAAAAGTTTTAAATTGCCCTGAAGAATATAAATCAATAGTCATTTCCATATTACAGCAACACAAGGGACTTGTCAATAAAGAAAATAGAATTGCACAAAATTATATCCATAGTATAAAAGTTAAAGAAGAAAAAGATTTTAAAACAAAATCATACCCAATACCATATAGATACAGAGAAGAAGTAAACAAAACAATTAATAATATGTTAGAAGATGGGATCATTGAGAAGGCAGACACACGTTTTATTAACCCCATAGTAGTAGTACGAAAAAGATCAGGTGAAATCAGGTTATGTTTGGATGCAAGGAATATTAACAAGATTACTGAAAAGCAATTTGAAGCACCAATGAGTATAGATGGAATATTAGGAAGAATTACAGGAATGTCATTTTTCACTAAAATCGATTTACAGCATAGTTTCTGGTTAATACCTCTAGAAAGAAAAAGTAGACAGTATACAGGATTTCAGATAGATAGATTAGTATATCAATTCAAAGTAGTACCAGTTGGACTTCAATCATCTTGCAGTGTTCTATGTAGATGTCTTCATGATATTTTGGATCAATATGAACATTTTGTAATTCACTACATTGGTGATATATTAATTGTTTCTAAAACAGCTGAAGATCATGAGAAACACCTAAAAATTATAATAAACAGATTAGATAAAGTTGGACTTAAAATAAATCAAGAAAAATGTACAATTTTTCAAAAAGAAGTAATATATTATAAACTTAACACTAATTATAAAAATACTAACAGCTTACTGATATATCCATTTTATTCAATAGACTTGATTTGTTAAATAGATGGTAGATTTCATTGTTGTGAATAAATTTGACATCATACTTGTTGAATTTTGTACATGTGGAAATTGTTGCTACCCTAAAAATCATAATTTGGGGTTAGATACAGAATTAATACTATAAATGTCTTTCTAAAAATAATATGGAAAGTGTAAAACTTACGATTCATATAGATGAAAGCCTTGTGAACGGAAATCTTGTCTATAAATAAACAGAATACAAAATAATTATAGAACCTTACATTAGTTGTTTTTAATTTTTGACATAGCCTCCATTTTCATTGCTCCAATTGACATGACAGTTTGACCATAGAATAGCCGAACTGTGCTTGATCCGTTGTTCTATGTTTTGACATAGACAGCGAACAGGGATGTATTTAACACATTTTAAATAAAAAAAAAAAAATTTTGATTTATTAAATTTAATAAGGTATGAGAAAATTAATATTTAAAAAAATAATAAGTAAATTATTTATTTTAAATTTAAATTTTGGGGTATTGTGACAATTGGGGTTTATAGAAAATAATTTATAAGTTATATACTACATAATATTAGATATAAAAAAGTATTTGGTTGTTTTAAATAAGTTATATACTAGAGAATTTAATAAAAATATATTTATGTGAGGGTATTTTTAATAAATTAGCATATAATTAAGTGTAAAAAGTTGTATTTTAGTAATTATAATGTGGTAGATAGATTGAAGTGAGCCATGTGCCTAGGCAACCAAAAATACTCTCGAAATTTGACAGATATTTATACTCTGAAGTGACGTTTAAGAATATTTACAAATATAAAGTGGGTTATAATAATATATTGTTTGAAATGTGTATTTTATTAAATTAGAATGTTAAGTTACTAATTTAATTATATATTCTGATCTGAAAAGCCTAAATGTAAACAAAATTATTAATAGAAAAGAATGGAATTCTCTGGATCTCCGGAGATGGCCATGTTTGCGAAATGGTTTGTTCCAGAAAATTCAGACAAGTAGTTAATAGAACAAAATAGAACATGATATCTTACGAGATGGTTCTAGAATGTCCAAAAGATATAAATACCCGTGATTTGGATTCAAGATGGCAGTTTTTAAGTTTTTTAGTCAGAAGTCAAGCAGTTTATTATGAAAGTTAGTTAGAGTCAGTGAATCAAGTACAAATAGTCCAATAGTTTAATATAGTGAGTTAAATGAAGATTAAAAATTATGCATATAATTTAATGCACATTTATAATTATACACAAATAATTATTGAAGATAAAAAAAGGTATATTGGAAGAAATTAAATTATATTATGGTTGGAGATTAGTATAAATCAACTTATAATAATTGGATATTGGTATATTGAAAAGAAGAATAAATATAAATGCTGTTTGCTGGTTTGGTTGGTGGTGTATAGATGCTGGTGAAGAAAAATATATCTTAAATTGGTAGAAGCTGATAATTGAAAAAAGTAATTTCACAAAAAAACAAGGATAACTGAAGTACGAAGACATTCAGTGGTGATTAGAATCTATATACTTAGTGGAAAATAGTTCATTTAGGCATTCAGTGAAAGAAAGGTACAAAATTTTGTTAATATAATTTAGTTAGTGTCATAACAATTTCAATTTTGAAGATAGTTTGTTTAAATTTTAGATTGTCTATAGAATTTAATTAGTTTTATAAGAATATCAGTTTAAAGATAGTTTATTTTAAATTTACATTGACTAGGTTAGATATATATGTGTGTTTCATAATAGTTATAATAAAGATAATTTAAAAAAGTACTTACAAGCTAATTCTTTGAGAACCGCGATAAAAACCCTATATATTATATTATTAAAAATACTCATTGCTCATCATTCAAACAAAAAACACATCATAACAATACATATATGAAAGTAAAAGATTGCCTTTCGTGTAATCGAATGAAATTAGAGTGGAATTCGAATTCCACGATTGTTCTACACGGGTTTCAAATTATTTAACTCTCGTCAGAAACATTTGTGGAAGTTTAAACTAAAATAAAATGCAGTCTAGTATTTGGCCGCTATAATAACAATAACATGCCTGAGTACGCTAGCAGCGGTATCTATACCAAGCAACAAGAAGTCAAGAGAGCTTTCTTCGTTATCGAATTAAATGAACCGCAAATATAAAGCTTCTTACGGGAGGCTGTTAGACGATGCTAAGAATAACCTTTTTATCCGACATAAACGGGTGAACTATAGATGCATGTCTAAGTTAAAGGTTATTTCTAGCATCGTCTATTAGCTTTCAGTAAGCTAGTTTACTTAGACATGATATTGTTTTTATAATAGCCAAATACTAGAGTGCATTATATTTCAGTTTAATTTTCTACGAGTGTTCCTGATGAGAGTTGATTAACTCGAAGCATGTGCGGTACAATGGTGGAATTCGAATTAAAATGAAAGTATTTTACTTTTGTCTTCTCTATGTAAAACGTTTACGTCTTCTCTATGTAAAAAGTAAAAAAGATAGTGTTTTTAAGGGCGAACTATAGATGCATGTCGGAGTAAAAGATAAATTCCCTAGCTTCGTCTAATAGCCCCAAGTAAAAAGCTTTAGATTTACGGTTCACCTAATTTGCTATCGAAGAGAGGTGTCTCGACTTCTTGTTGCTCCATATATATTAAAAGCAGCATGTTAACTTGGAAAAGGATCACTACATGAGCAATGCGATTAGTGGCATTAGAGTTAGAAGACTCTTATAGTTTCCAGGGCAAAAATTACAGCTACCTGAGAAAAGGAATGTCAACCGTGAAAACATTTAAAACGAATAGAAGTGGGTAATGCGAGTGCATAATAAAGGTAAAATAGTCAGAAATACGTATTTACGATTGCCTTTCATTAATATCCTATTTTGTTTTTATTTTCCTGTTTGCGAGACATGCAATTACTTTTTTTCTTTATTTTTTCTTAGGTAGCTGTAGCCTCCTCCTTTGTTATTGTTAGTTGCTGAACTAGAAACCATTAGGGTCTTCTAACTTTCTAACTCTATTGTCACAAATTGGTCGCATTGCTCCTGTAGTGATCCTTTCCCGTCAACATAATTCTTTCATTACTTGTTGCCATTGCCACAGAAACGACACTGAGGAGTAGGCAGATTGAGACCTCAGTGCCATTTAACGATTCTGGTATTTCTGGAGAACAAGATACTGGTACGTCATGAATGGGGAGAGAAGACAGATTGATTGATGTATATAGACAAATGTTTTCCAAAACTTCTATAAAACTTTTCCGGTTTTATCTTTATAGAAAAGAGACGGGTAAATTATATGACGCTAGTCTACGTCACTGAAGATTAAAGCAAAAATCTAAATTTGGTTTCGAAAATTAGTTTACGGATTTTAATATATATATATATATATTATTTTAAATACAAATATATATTTTGCGTTTTACATACTAAGTTGTTTTAATAAAACATACTCATTATATTGCCTATAATTAACACGCTGCCTATATACAAATATTTGTTTCAGTGGGTCCAATTTACTGTTGAATCAGGATTCAAATTAAATGTTTGTTTTAGTGTTTAAATACAAAATAAGACTTTCCGTCTTATGCCATCCGTATTAAATATAAGTAATTATATCTGTTTACCAAATGGGATCCGATTTATAATTGCCTTTAATTACACAGGCTCACAAAATTTAAAACATGTTAAAATATAGTGAAAAAAAAAACATGTTTTACTTATAGAATATACTAGCGGACCAACTCGATATCGAGTTTTGATGTAAGTTTTGCTGATATTTAAGAGGGGCGGAGTCTAACGATCCATCGTTTCCGTCGCCTGGTGTAAATGTTCCAAAAATCCTAAAAATAAACTGTATCTGTAATGTAACTGTATGTAAATTTTAAACCTTAGGGGGAATCTACTCAACAATCTGTTTAATTATTCGAAAAAATTATTCTCCTATCTATCAACGTTTAGGAGGAGTATTGCGCACAAGAAAAGGGCTTAGCCTTTTAGTTTAGGTTAGGCTGGGGTATCTTACCGGAAGTATATACTTCCGGTTTCATAATTCTGAATTCAATCAATATGTATAAGAAAAAAGTAGACGCAGGCATATTTTAAAAATACATGAAAATTAGGACTTTAAATTTTGAAGAATGAAACCTGTAAAATTCCTATACTTTACTATAGGAAAAATTCATTTTATGGCCGCCATTTTTAAACCGGTTCGAATTTTTTAAATTTTAAACCTTATGGGGAGTCCACTCAACAATCTGTTTAATTATTCGAAAAAATTATTCTCCTATCTATCACCGTTTAGGAGGAGTATTGCGCACAAGAAAAGGGCTTAGCCTTTTAGTTTAGGTTAGGCTGGGATATCTTAGCGGAAGTATATACTTTCGGTTTCATAATTCTGAATTCAATCAGTATGTATAAGAAAAAAGTAGACGCGGGCATATTTTAAAAATACATTGAAAATTAGGACTTTAAATTTTGAAGAATGAAACCTGTAAAATTCCTATACTTTACTGTATGAAAAATTCATTTTATGGCCGCCATTTTTAAACCGGTTCGAATTTTTTAAATTTTAAACCTTAGGGGGAATCCACTCAACAATCTGTTTAATTATTCGAAAAATTATTCTCCTATCTATCACCGTTTAGGAGGAGTATTGCGCACAAGAAAAGGGCTTAGCCTTTTAGTATATAGAATATATTAATACACATAGTTTCCAAAGTTATGTATTACCCCTCGTATTTATGATTTTTACACTTTTATAAATCAGTATTCTTATCACATATTTAAGCAACCTTTTCATATAAAATAAAAACTGGTTTGGTTTTTTATTTTATTTGAATACCCACTCATTTGATCTGGTTTTACCAAGGTGTAAATATTTGAAAAAATTATTCTGGTAAAATTTGTGAAAACGTGATTTCTAATAAATCATAATTGAATTTATGCGCTGAACCGTGCAAGGTTTCAGTTAAAAAAAATCGGTTGCCTGTAAAGTCGGTTTTACGGCGAAGATTTTACGTGACAACGTCTTTTTCTCGGTAGAATATTTATTGATATGAATATTATTAAATTGCACAATAGGAACAAGGAATTGAATGAAAATAAGAATTGCACAAATTTTAACTATAGAAATATATTTTGTTTACTAAAACATTGTACATATGATTCAACGCGCCTAATTCTCTAGTGCTGCGCGCGCAGCGGACCGATCATGTTTGAGTGGGAGAGAGACGCAAGGCATTCGCCGGTCCGGCGGCCTCTCTCTCGTTCGGTGACTCATCGTAACAGACGTGAGTGGGCGTTACACTTTTTCATGAGTGACTCCGAGCCACAACCTAATTTAAGACGTTGTCACGTCAAAAATTCCATTAACAGTGGTTTGTGGAAGAAAGGAATGGGTGTTTCTCAGAAAGATGTCGCACTGATAACGAATAGGTTTTTGAAGAAAAATTCGGTACCAGAATAGACCTTGCTGAGGTAGAACATAGCTCTGAGATAGCGCGTAACATAATAGATATATCAGAATTTTTTTTTTCGGAGAAATTCTTCTATATCTGTACCAGTCTTCTAAAGAGACTTCAGCCATACTACAGGGGTCGGAGTATCGATGGCTACAACTAGAAGAAGAATTTTAAAGTCAGGTTTAAGAAGTCG
>NW_027312440.1:0-29904 GCF_040954645.1 Diabrotica undecimpunctata | reverse complement strand
ACGCGCTATCTCAGAGTAATCACTAACTTACAACTGAGCGGATCTTTCGCTATTGTCGTATATTTAGTTTTGTTGGTAGAAATTGTCATATATTATATTGTCAATGAAAAGGGCAAGTCAATGTTAGTTATAGACAAGTACAAGTATAACTTCCATAAAATGCTTGCTAATATTATCAAACGTTGGCATTGTGTAAAAAGAAGTTGCTAAAACTTTAAATATTTGTTGCAGTGTATTCGAATTTAGTCATAACCATACCCATAAAAGTCTATCAAAAACAGTGTTAAACCGGCAAAAATTAAGTAATAATGTTAAGCGGGCGGAAGGCAATGGATGATTTGTGTGAAAAACCATTGAAGTTCATACATAGTGAAATTAAACAAACAGGCACTCTTACTGTAAAATGTGTACATTTGATCAGAAAAAATATTTATAATGACAGAAAACAAGTTATTCCCAAAATTCCGAAGTGCGCGCAGGAAGTACATGACTCGTTAAACTCCATGGAAGTGACAACCAACCAATAAGAACAATTTTTATTAAAAAATGATTTGGCAAAAAAAATTTGTTGCTTTTCCTTGTGTATCTATATATTTTTAAGTAAATTAGAAACAATTTAAGTTGATGGAACTTTTAAATACTGCACTAAATTTTTTATTCAACTATTGACAGTTCACGGACTCGAAAATGGACACTATGTGCCCTTGGCATTCTTTTTGCTTTCAAATAAGTTAACAAACTCATATGTGACTGCCTTAAATTGTTTAAAAACGGAGTGACAAAAATTGAACTTAAATTTTAGTCCCAAGATTGTGTATGCCGATTTCGAAAAAGCGATCATGGTGGAGAAAAATTCAAAAAGTTGGTCTGGCTACTGAGTATTCAAACGATAATAAAGTCGGACAATACCTTAGATATATGTTTGGTCTACCTTTCCTAGATCTATTAAAAGTAGGTGAGTGTTTTGCTTTAGACTTTAGTGAAATATAACCAGCACAACACCAAGCCGTACAACAATTTGTTGACTACTTGGTGGACAACTATATTTCTGAAGAGGCAGACTTCCCTCCTGAGATGTGGGCGGAAAACAGTTCATCACTGGAGCGTACAACCAATGCCTGTGAAAGTTTCCATTCTAAATTTAATTCGTTATTTTACAATCCGCACCCTAATATATTTCAATTTTTAGAAGTTTTAAAAGATATTCAAATTGACACATATAAAAATACGAAGTTCTGTGAAACAAAAAGTGTACCGAAAAGTACTTCTAGAGCGTCAAACATTTGTTGATCACAAAATAGCGGAATTAAAGCGAAATAAAATTAGTATATTTGATTTTGTCAAATGTATTTCATTTAGATTTCTAGCGAAATAAATGCCTCGTTTTAATTTATATTTGTTTAATTTTGTAATGGTAGAGAATATCGCATATTATGTTAGTTTTTACGCTTGTATTGCTTTCTTATTATACCTATATTTTAGAATACGATTTCAGTAATTTTTAAAAACATTTTTCAAAATACATAATAGCGCGCTAATAACCGGCAAAATAACGCAAAAGATGGAAAACATATTAAGTTGTGAGATAAATAGAAATGAAACTAGTGGAGATGGGAAATTTAGCGATAGAACCTATAAATTTACATTTCATTTATTGTTTCCCACCTTTAGACGTAAGAGTTTGGCATCGAGTTAGAATCTATGGAGAGGGCATCACGTGACTAAAAACGACCTCACTTCGGCCATATTGGTTTGACACTTTTGACATATCGTATATGTTTATTTACGTTTGTTGTTTTTCGAATATTTTTAGTTTTATAATACTTTATAATATATTGTGATAGTGCATAATAATGGTTTCTTGTTCTCAACGTAGTTGCAGTGGCAGAAGCAATGTTAATAAAAAATCTTCAGGAATAACGTTCTACAGGTTAGTATACAAATATGTAAACAAAGTAATGGCCCGTACTTCAGAGAATAAATTAATAGTATTTGGCTGTATTAATTTATCTTAATGTATAATATATCGTGTTTTTAGTGTTTACCGCGGGATAAATAAATCATAGTTTATTAAAAATGTATTGCACTTTGTAGATTATGAATAAATCTTCTGAATAACTAGTCATATTTTTATAGTAGTTTTAATATTATTGAGTCCGGCCATGATCCCACCGCCATATTGGTATCACCATTAGCCACGCCTACCTACGCCGTTTTTAATACACACGTTAATATACTCCATCAAACAGCTGCGTCCCATGCGGAATAACACCTTGGCAGCGACGGTCGTCCTTTCCGCGGAAGCGGCAAGGCGAATCATCGATAAGGGAAACCTGAAGGTCGGCCTCGTGAGATGTGAGGTGGAAAGGAGATACAGCATCAGGAGGTGCCAGAGATGCTGGTCATATACACATGATGTGAGCAAGTGCGACGGTCCTGACCGTACGGGATCCTGCCCGAAGTGTGGAAAGAAGGGTCACACCTTCGAATCTTGCAATGAGGCAGATTGGTGCGTAATCTGCGAAGACCCGCACCGTATTGGCAGTGGCAAATGTAAGGAGTTCCAGTCGGCTCTCCAGAGAGCTCGATTGGCGGACCAAACAAAGTCGCTGGAGACTCCCCCCCCCACAAGTATACCAGCCACCTACTCCTACAATAGATATCCCTTCCGCTACCCCCACCCCGACTGAAATGGACATGGGCTCAGAGAAAACTGACGAGTTAAAGGTTGAGGTCCCAGGGCCGTCATATGAAGAGGTCGAGAAAGCCGACGATGAGGTCTTTCATGGAGCGATCCACTCCACCCTTATGGAGCAGTTTAGCTCCATGTGCGACAGCGTGGCGGCCAAACACTTGCAGCAGGCCGAACAGCTCAGTCGTTTATCTTCCCCTCCCCCGAATGAGGAATCTGATGTAACCACTACACCCTCCTTCCCGTGGGATGTAGAGAAAAACACCCTAGATAGTAGTCTAGAAAAGCTAAAGTCTCTCACCACCGACTAAGCTGGCTTCGACCGCGACCGGTGCGAAGACTCTCAAAATATTACAAGTTAACATCGGAAGAGCCAAGGTGGGACACGATCTAATACACGCCAAAGCCCTGGAAATAAAAGCAGATCTCATTATAGTTCCTGAACCTAATAAAAATATTTCTAAAAAGTTCGGTTGGGTCGCCGACAAGCGGGCTGACGTCGCCATCCTCTTGGTGAACAAGAACCTATCCATAAGCAAAATCACCAAGAAAGAAAGCTTCATTAAGATAAAACTCAATGATGTAGCTATTATAGCGTGCTATGTATCACCAAACATCAACATGACACAATATGAAGAAAAGGTTGAAAACATCATAGAGGCGGCACTAACAGACAAGCATTATATAATCGCTGGCGACATAAACGCCAAATCCATATGGTGGGGGTCCCCAAGAAATGACGTCAAAGGGAATATATGGAACGAATGGATCGCGTCTACTGATATGGCAGTAATGAATAATGGGAAACATACGTTCGAAAGAGGTGAATCGCGGAGCCACATAGATGTTACCCTGGCATCCAAAAAGTATGCCAACAAGATAACGAATTGGGACGTTCTGGATGATAACATCTTTACGTTCCATAAGTACATCGTCTTCGAGATTGGCACAAAGGTAACAAAAAAGAATGGCAGAAAGGTACTTGACTTCAACAAAGCAAAATTTGTGGAGTCGATTAGCAATCTACAGGAACAAACTACTGACTTTTCCACCTTCAGGAATTCCATTACTAGGGCATACAAATTAAGCAGCAGGAGCAAAACCGCCTCATACACCGTACCCTACTGGTGGAATGACGAAATTCAGTCAAAACGGACAGAATGCCTTAGATTCAGGTGAATCGCACAGAGAAACAGGACTCAGCAGACGAAAGAAGAATATAAACGCGCCAAGAACGAATTAAACAAACTTATAAAGAGGGCAAAGCGCACATGTTGGCAGGACTTGTGCGAGGCGCTGGAAAATGACGTGTGGGGCGAAGCCTATCGAATAGCCACCAAAACGCTGAGGTTCGAGACCCCATACAACCTGTGCGATGATAGAAGAAGAGACATAGCGAACACTCTCTTTCCCAACAAGCCCAGCATTGAACATACGTACAATACACATATCTGTCCGGAGGAGATAAGTAATTCGGAACTCATCAAAGCTGCAGAGTCCATTAAAGTAGGTAAGTCCCCTGGACCCGATCGTGTCCCACCAGAGGCGATAAAACTGATAGTTAAAACACAACCAGAAGCTATCAGAGCCATACTGAATCAGCTGCTGACAAGACAAGAGTTTCCTAACCAGCTCAAGCTCGCGAGACTAACTCTAATACTCAAACCCGGTAAAGACCCAGAAGAAGCCACAGCCTATAGACCGATATGCCTCCTCGACTGCCTGGGAAAACTATATGAGAATATTGTTAAGAACCGCCTTGAAGAAGAGCTGAGAGAAAATGACATCATCTCAAGCAGACAATACGGGTTCAGGAAAGCAAAATCTGCTATAGATGCGGTCAAGCATATTACAGACACTGTGAAGAACAGCAGAAAAAGATGGGCCGCTCTAGTAATGTTTGATGTAAAGAACGCTTTTAACTCTGCCAACTGGAACCATATTATTACTAAACTAGAAACCGCTGAAGTCTCGGGATATTTGATCAATATTATAAAACGATATTTATGCGAGAGATATGTTTTAGTGGCCAGAAATGTTGAGATGAAACTAACAGCCGGTGTACCGCAAGGCTCCGTACTAGGCCCAACGTTGTGGAATGTCTTGTACAATGGGGTCTTAAACATCGACTATGGGAGAGACACCATGGCAGTAGCCTATGCAGATGACCTTGCCATATTGGTCACTAACGACAGGCATTGGGACCTTGTGGAAATTGTAAACGAATGCTGCGAGAAAGTGAACAGGTGGATGGAAAATAATGATCTCGAACTCGCAGGCCACAAGACAGAAGTGGTCATCCTTAAAGCTCCAAGGAATGGGCCGGACCTGACCTTCCAAATAGGCAATAGCCAATTAGAGCCGACGAACTGCGCGAGGTATTTAGGCATCGACCTGGACAGAGGCCTGAGGTATACAAAACACCTGTTAGGAGTGGTTAAGAAGGCGGATAAACGGACGGCAGCTATCTAAAGAATAATACCTAACATAGGAGGGCCCAGCAGCAACAAGAGAAAATTGTACCTTCAAGTAGTGCAATCGACCCTTCTATATGGAACTCCCGTTTGGATTAACGTACCAAAATACCAGAAGTACAAAGATATTATAACAAGAGCCCAAAGGAAGCCCCTTTTAAAAGTGGTGAGCGCGTACAGAACCACTTCTACGCTGGCCTTACAGGTGATTGCGGGAACGCTCCCCATCCACCTGCTTGCCAAAGAAAGACAAATGCTGTATGAAGCCCATGACGGTCACCTACCTCAGGTAAGAAGGACCATACGAGTGAACATGCTTATAGAATGGCAAAGAGAATGGGAGGTACAGACCACGAAGGCTCGTTGGACCAAAACGCTTATCCCCGATGTTGTAGCATGGTACAACTCTAAATTTAAAAGAGTGAATTACTATTTTACCCAGTTCCTGACCGGTCATGGATCTTTCAGATCCTATACATATGGCATCAAAAAAACCAACGATGACATATGCACCTCGTGTGATGAGAGGGACGATGCAGAACACTGCATCTTCCGGTGTAATGTCTTCGCCTACGAACAACAAAGGCTGCAGAATAGATTCGGCGTGATCGCGCCCAACAACATCATGCAGATTGCAATGACCAGCAAAGACAATTTTGAATATATAATCAACCATATAACAGGTAACATGAAAAGGAAGACTATAATAGAAAGAGCCGAACAAGCTGGGTGAGGGGTCAAATACAAAAATAAATAATAAAAAAAAAACATAAACATTCTTTTCTTTATTTCCTTTTTTTTCTTTTCTGTACAAAAATGTACCAAATGTTACCCTCTACGGCAACCCCCCTTTTTTTAAGCTCTCAAGTTTATCCGCTTGGAAACTAGGTCTCCTTCCCTACACGCTTACTGCTTTTAGGTAAGTGCTGTAACTAAAATAAATAGCCCTAAGGGCACCTTTAACCCAGTCTGCGCGTGGTATCCCCATGTTTCGTTCGGTAATGAACTCGTCCAGGGATACCACGGGTCAAAGAGGGGGTGGTTTTAGTTGGTAGGCGACCTGGCAGGGATGTCCGAAGGGGGCCCTCTGTCATATAGTTTTGACATCGTGCCGTCGGCGTATGTCTCTGGTCCTTTTGGTTGAATCCAACAGTACTAGGGACACCTTCCCTAGTCGATTACGAATCTTTCCACCTCAGTCCAAAAAAAAAAAAAAAAAAAAAAAAAATTAATATGCTCATAGCTTCTCCATAGATTCTAACTCGATGAAATTTGGAAACTACCGCTGTGACAGTGACAGTTTTAGTTGACAGTCTCGTCTGATACGTCTAAAGGCGAGAAACAGTGAATAGAATGTAAATTTATAGGTTTCTCTCGCTAAATTTTTCATGTATACTATACATCGTCTCAAAGTGACTAGTCTGTATAGGGTAAGATATGCAATGCTAACCTTATGGGAATTTCGCCAAGACGTTGCCAGTTTCATGCAGTGAGCGATGGCGTTCTCTATTGTCTATCTTTCAAAATAAACGGAATAAACCAGGAGTTCTCAACAAGTCCTCGCGTACAATTTTATGTAATTCACAAATATCGTTTGCTAATAATTTTACATAATACTATACATTATTTGTTTCTAATAGTAACTTATCAACTTTTATCTTTTATTAGTAGCAGTAGTATAATAAAATGTGCATTTAGTAAACATTTGTTTCAAAGTTTAAAATAATTCCGATAGTTTCTACTAACTGCCAAATGTTATTTATGTCCCTGCGGTGCTAATTACTGCCGTAATGTGTAAGGAATTTGTAATTTTGGTTGATATCAACTGCAAATACTTTCTTCTACGGTATTCAGTAACTAAGAAGCAATTAGAGTAATTCTTATACAGAATATGTTTAAAAGCTTGATACATCCAGGGCCTTAATTAGTCTTTATTTGTTCTTCGGATCGCGTAAACATATTCGAGTTGAATGATGAAGGTGTCAGGGGCCAAATTCGTAGAATAGTTCATCAATTTTTTCGTGATAACATACCACCAACAATAAACACCATATTAGCTGTTGTAAATGTCGAAGAAACTTTGCCCAACTTTTCACGGGCCACGTTAATGGGTTGATAAATAATTACATCTCATCGCGATGCTTTTGTTCGTGGTCTGACAACAGGATTAAAAGCTCCAACAGCTCGTGGTGGACGGTTCGTTTTATTGCACGCAGGATCTACCAGTGAATTTGTTGATTGAGCAGAGCTCACGTTTTTGTCAAAGAAAAATACTCAGGACTACCACGACGAAATGGATGGACCGACCTTCGAAGACTGGTTCGAAAATAACTTAATGCTTAATTTGCCAGAAAAAACTGTTGTGGTAATGGACAATGCCTCCTATCACAGTAGAAAGTCAGAACAAATTCCCAACAGTTCAACACTAAAAAAGATATTCAAGAATGGCTTCTTTCACCCTATCACTGTGAACTCAATCCCATCGAAATGGTTTGGAGTAAAGTGAAACGGTATATAACTGGACGCAACGCGAATTTTAAAGAAGCTGAAATGCAAAATTTAATTACAGCAGCGTACCAGGTCATTACGCCAGAGAAATGGAGAAACTACGTAAACCACGTAATACCAACAAAAAAAAATGTGGGAAATTGACAATTTGTTGAATGATATCGAACCAATTATTATAAATATAAATAACGGAGATAGTGATGACGATAATAATGATGATGATGATAGTAAAGCAGAAACTAAATGTGACAGCGATTGACAGCAAAGGAACTAAATATAATGGTGTACAATTACGATTACTGACACACGCTATTAAATACAAAGACTTCTTTTATTTTCAACGTTTTATTTTCGGATATTTCTACATTTTGTTACTGCCAACATATACAGTGCGGTTTTTAAAAGTCCTTCCTTCCTTAACTTTTGAACTGAATAATACATAAATAAATGTTTCTTTATATTTTACTTTTATTTTATTCGATTTTATTTAAATCTATAAACAAATGGTTTGCATCGCTAGCACATACTGTTAAATTAAAAACAAACTGCTCGTGTGACATAAATAAAAGGCATTTCTTAATTTCTATTTTATTTTAATTTAACCCAAGTATGTTAAATATAGCAAATATTATTTATGTTTACTAAAAGCTTGAAGTATCAATAGGTATGTGTAATATGTGTGTATGGAAAGAAAGAGTTGGCAGTGGCTGTTTGGATATATTTGGGAAAATTAAAGGTTTTGTTGGTGGTGTATGGAATAGCTAAATTGAGTTGATATGTTTAAACATATGTGAATGTGTCACAGGAGAAATATATTAAGAGTATGTGCAACTTTTACACAAATGCATGAAAATAAATTCCCCCTTCCAGCAATGCCTTTTATAGTGCACCTTTCAAGGATTTTTCCGTTAGATTGTAATTGTACAGGCAGGCATGTTTTTCAGTTGCCTCTACCAATTTAATACAGAAATCTTGTTCTGTCAATATAATAATTATGAAATTTAAAATAATTACAAAATACAAGCAATATGAGCGGACTTTGTACTAAAGCACGTGTCCTACTCCTATGTTGACTGTGTATCAACTATTTTTGCGGATAAGTTGCAGTTGCGTTGCGGCGGTGCAACGTGCAATGTGCGTGCGCACGATTTGTCAGCTATTAAAGCTATTATTATAGTCAGCGCTAAAACCCACTGACTGATTTGACAAATCACCGACGAATCTTGGACTAGTCAGGTTGTTACTGCGAACGATGGATTATTTTGTCAGTGTGAAGGATCTTTTAGTCCTCGAATGCACACAATTAAAGTGCGCATGCGATTTTGTCGTGGATTTGTTACTGATCGACGTCGCAAACAAGCCTAATGAACTCTGAGATAGCGCGTAGCAATTACTTCATTCAGCTCGCCCAGAAGAGCTCTACCAGTAAACTACATTCAGTTTTCATGTAGATGTGATAAAATATATGTTATAATTAATTTTTATTCATAAAATATAATAAAAATTTTTATTAATATAATATTTGGGCTGTTCTAGTACACCCGTAATAAAAAAAAACAAACTACATTGTCATATATCGTAATATTATGCCTTTGTTCTATATTCTAAAACCAAAATAGTTCATATTTTAGTATAAATAACCCTTTAAACTAATATTTCCCCTAACTAACCTTATGTCACCAAAAATATGCCCGGAATACAAATCAGTTACTCTTCTTTGTTTAGCATAATCCGGCCCTTATTAGGCATTATTTCGTTCGGACACTCCAAAATTAATGATGGTCATGTTCTACACTTCAACTCCATATTAAATCGTTATTTGGGACCGGGTACTTTAGTTTTGGGAACTTTAATTGCTTTTGCATGTGTGTGGTCGGTTTATGGTGTAGAATAATTGCACTGAATTACAATCGTGTTCAAGATGGGCTGGAGAACAAGATGCACTCAACACAATTCACCATTAAAATAAATTGTAGTGGTTGGAATGAATGCCGGTGGTTATCCGAAACAAAAACCTATGAATTATTAAGGTATTTTCGAAAAGATTCTTATAATTTGTAAATATTTTATAAACAGAATATTTAGAAATATCATCATTGATATTAGTGTTAAAAAAATTGATTTGGATTTTAAAATCGTCAGTGGCAAGTTCCAGGACACGGCTAGTAAAGAAAAGATTATATTATGATTTACTTTATCTATTAATATATTATATAATATATACACTGAACGGCTAAATTATGGAATATTATCATTGTTTCGAGAACCGGCGAGTTTTGAGGGAAATCCCGAAACAAGTCGATTTTTGTTATAAAATACCCATCTAAAAACGTACATGAGTAGGGATGACGTCACCGGTGTGGGTCTAGTGACATAATCGTTAATGTTTTTTAAATAGAAATTGGTATTATGCGACACCTCATTTGAAGGAGAATTTAATTCTCTATTTAATGACATTACATTTTTAACTAAAATATTTTTTTAAGGGTACAAAAACAATTTTTTTTAATTTAAATTTAACTAAATTAGAGCTAATGATTTAAATCATAATATTCTTTAAAGTAAACAAATTATGTATAACAATTATTTTAAATTAAATGTTCCAAATGCCTTCCATCGGTTTCTGCCATGACTTTCTGAAGTAAATACCTAAAATAGCAAAAATAAGTAAAAATAATATTGGACAAAAAAGTTATCTCATAAACACTGAAACTTTTTTTAATGTTAATTCAAGCAAGTGATAGTGGCATAGTTACTGTAATATTTATTGACGTAAATGTTTTGATTTTGTGAATTGTCATTAGTTGTCAATTGTAATTTTTATTTTTGAGTACTAAATTATGGCTCACCTAAATGAAACACAATGCATAGAAATAATAATTCTTAGCGGATGCGGAGATAAAAAAAGGACACAGAAGGAGGTATGCAATTTATTTAACGCAAAATATCCAGACAGACTCATCAGCCAATCAACAGTAAGTAAAATAGTCAGAAAAATGAAGAAACTGGGCACGTTAAACATATTCCAAACGCTGGGCGTCCTAAAATTGAAGAGAATGTGAAACTTGATATTTTATTAAATGTACATACAATCCTCACAGTAGTTTAACACAAATAGGCGAATATGCTGGAGTTTCCCACGATCGGTATTACGTATTTAAAAAAAAAAAGAAAAATACCATCTCTAAAAAATTCAACTACATCAGGAATTAAACGACGACGATCCCGATCGCCGGCTTCAATTTTTTGAAATTATGCAGGATTTATGTATCCGCAATCCACATTTCATCAATCAAATCCTTTTTTCCGATGAAGCCACATTTTTTATACATGGTACCGTGAATCGTCCAAATTGCAGATATTGGAGTCAAGAAAACCCAAATTGGATGACTGAGTCACACACGCAATATCCTCAGAAAGTAAATGTATGGGCAGGGATCATTGGCCCTTTTTTCTTTGAAGAAAATCTAACAGGAGAACGTTATTTACCTTTTTTGAGAAATCAACATATCTGTCCTTGCTAACATGTATCCAAATGTCAATAATCCAAATTTACCTAGGGAAAATATCTTTTTTCAACAAGATGGAGCCCCTTCGCATTACGCGCGTGAAGTATGTCAATTTTTAAATCATTGCTTTCCAGGAGGTGGATCGAAAGACGAGGTTTTATAGAGTGGCCAGCCAGATCGCTAGATCTAACACCTCTAGACTTTTCCTGTGGGGTTACATACAATCACAAGTTTATGTCAATAGACCCCAAAACCTACAGGACTTGAAAGATAAAATTAGGCACGAAATGAGTCTAATTACTCCAGAAGTCATCCGCAATGTACTTGCGGTATTTTTAATTGATTAAATTAAAAAAAATTGTTTTTGTACCCTTAAAAAAATATTTTAGTTAAAAATGTAATGTCGTTAAATAGAGAATTAAATTCTCGTTTAAATGAGATGTCGAATTATACTGATTTCTATTTATAGTATTTTTTATATAAAAATGCGAGCAAGATTTACGCCGTCAAAACCCCACAGCATTGCCAAAACATCAGAATAGTTAGTAAGTGAGGAATTTTTAAAATGTCAACTATTTGTCAAACCATTATATAAACAGTAAATACACTTAGTTTTAAGATTACTGCAACACACTAAAATACATAAGAAAACATTTTAATACAAAATTATATATTCTTAATTTAAAACTTACCACTCTTAGAGCATTAATAATAAAAACGTCCCGCCAATATTTCTTGTTTAAAATAATCTATGTTATATGAAAGCTTATTAGCTTTCTACAGATTATTTAGTTTTTTTGGCATAGCACAATCACAATACACAACAATAATTAGTTTTTAAAGCTATTAATTTAAATTTAATATGTATTTATAAATACTTTTTATTAATATATAATATATTATGATCAAGTGTGTAAGAAGTCAAAACATAAACAAAATTCTTACTCCAAAAAAGCGGCAACACTTTAAGGAATTTTACTACACGCTGAACCGTCAAAAAATTTGAAGTATTTCCATATCAGTTGCGTTTAATTGTCTAATATATTTAATTAAAATTATTATTCTGTGGAATATTAGACTTAAAGTGTTATTTCATAAAATTTATATTAGTAATAATGAGAAATGTTTTTGGTTATTTAATCAATATAATTCTAAAATTCCTAATATAATGATGATTACATTTTTCTGATTATTATACGATGCTAACGCCTATGAAAGATCGAGCAGTTCCGTATGGGTTTCGTGTTATTAGCTATGTTAGGGGAATTTGAACTCTAAGGTTGACGTTCTGAAAATTTTAAATATAAGTGACGTCACTTTATATAACTTGTTACGTGCACGCATTTTTATATGAAAAATACTATAAAAAAATTACCGATTACGTCACTACACCTACACCGGTGACATCATCCTTACTCCATGTATGTTATAACATGGGTATTTTATAATAAAAATAGACCCGTTTCGGGATTTCTCTCAAAACTCGACGGTTCTCGAAATAATGATAATATTTCATAATTTAGCCGTTCACTGTATAATATATATATATATATATATATATATATATATATATATATATATATATATATATATATATACATATATATTATGCATAGTTCTTTTACGATATGAATGAAATAATGTCATTGTATTAACTTGTAATGTTCCCCTATACAGCAAATTGCCTATGCATAGATTCTTATGTAATCCACTAACTTTTAGTAAATTATCAGTTGGAAAAATATTACAGTGTTGCCAGTTCATTTCTCGCGGCTTTTTGTTATTGTGTTTTGAATTGGAGGTTAGGTCGTGTTGGTTATTTACTTTGTTGTTTCAATTTTTGCTGCAAATTTAACTAAAAAAGTTCATTTTAGAACAAATAAACCTTTATAAATTTTAAAAAAGAGCTAAATCTTTAGAAAGTTGTGTCCAAAAAATGGTCATTTCTTTAGTTACCTAATTTTAGACAGAACGTGGTCATCAATCTATATTACTTCTGTTTAAAGCAGTTAGAAATGTAGGTAATTATTTGTACTATTTCTTTTTAAATAGTGATATAAAATGTTGTGAGCAATATTTAGTTTTACAAGTCTAAACAATCGTATTTCTTTCTGAGTAAAAGGTGAAGTTATATGGAAGTTTTTGTTTTTAGAGAGTAGCAGCGGCGTTAAAAAATATAAGTCTGTCCCTTGTAAATAAAATTGCAGCAAAAGCCAATAGTGGTAAACAATTAAGAAGTCCAAAGCAAAAAAGACAACACGGGCAAAGCCAGGTGATGATATCGACGAATTCAACCAAATGATGATTTAAAATGTTATATTATATGATATGTGCAATAGTAAGTTTTTGACCAATTTTACATACCAATAATCTTTAAAACAAATAATTATTTTAGTACAATAAGATAAATGACAAACACTACAAGCGAAATTAGCAGAAAGTGATAATTTTGGTGGTAGTCCTATTTATCTATGGAAAATTGTACACAATATTGGATTTCATTATAAAGAAGATGATCCACGACGGGGTTTAATGGAGTTACCCAATATTGTTTTAAAAAGACATGTTTTTGCAGCAGTATGTGAAACTAAAAAATAAAGTCCTATACACATTAATTTGTTTTCTTGGACGAGACATGAATTTTTCAAGATGGTACTATTAGTCGTTCTTGGCAAGATTCACGTGACAAAAGTGTTAAGAAAACTAAAGTCGGTGGTGTAAGGTAAATATGTGTTTAAAAAAGAGGTATATTTTTTTAAACTTAACTGTCTTTTGTTGCAATGTTTACATTTAAAAGAAATAAAAATATTAAAAAACTTACTTTAAAATAAATCTGAAATGGTTTTGAAAAGTTATGTTTTCTTTCATCATCATCTTTTTAAATTATAATAGATCGGAGGACACAACTGGAAGCAAGTGGCGCAAAATAGAAAACACTGAATTGATTTGGGGGAGGCCTATGTCCAAAGTTGAATTACTTAAAGCTGAAGAAGAAGAAGAATTTAAACTATTTTTAAGAAACATCGTTCTCCATGCAGTGAATTATAATGGAGGAAGCTATATTGGTTTTTCCAAAATCCAAACAAAGAATACTGACTACCATGGATAAATGAATCGTTATATTTTTGCAATGGTTTGAACATCAGCTGTTGACTGATTTAGAGGAACCATCAAGTATTATAATAGATAATGCTCCATATCATAGCAGAATAGTTAATAAAGCTCCTACATTTGTTGCAAAAATGCTGAAATAAAAATATGGTTAGAGAATAACAATGTTAAAACCTCAGTAGCTTGAACTGGTCCAAAGGTATGTTTTTACTAAAATGTGTGCAACTGAATCTGCTTTTAATATTCCATTGATTATATTATACTCCAGTAGTCAGAGACGAAAATGCCACTGAAAAGTTTACCACTTTTACCCTCAAGCTTTCCCCTAAAACCCACCACGGAGAGGGGGGAAACGAAAAAAAAATCAATTAACCAAGAATCTGTGTGCCATAGAAAAAATTGTTTTTGATGCAATTGAGGATATATAGAAAATAAATATACAGTATTACTCTGATTATATTGGTAAAAATGGCAGTTCTACTGCAAAGTCTTTGGAAGTGTGTAAGGAGTCCCTGGCCCAAATTACACCAGAAGTATGGTCAAAAACAATAAAGAATACAGAATCTGAGATACAGCGCTGGTGGGATAAAGAATATGTTTTTGATTGTGAAGACATTAGCTCTGTAGTTATTGATTTAGCAAAAGATGATAGTGACGATGATGACGATTTTTGAATTGATAATGCTGACGAAGTTTTGTTTCTTAGTTTCTCGTCGATTAAAGGGTAAAGATTTATCTAGTATTTTATTAACGATAATATATCCAAAGACACAAGCGAACTTCTGTACTTATACAAAAAACTTTAAAATAAAAATAACAGAACAGTCCGATTTGACCTTTTTTTCTATCGATTACTATTTGGTTATTCAATTATGTAGAATATACCTTTTTAAACACTGGATTTATTAGCAGTGTTATCATTTTTAAATATTCTAATATTCCAGCAACAGCAAAATGGTAAACACAAACACGAACCGCTTGAGTTGTTGCGTTAATTTATAACCTGTTAATCAATAACACAATATCGTTACCGAAAATCATGCAATATTCTCGTTTTAGGGGCACTAGTTATACGCTTTTGGAATGGATTTGTTGTTTGAATTTAATCATAACCTTAACCTCTTTTATACCATAGTTTTTAAAAAATTTCAGCTCAACTTGCAGTTTTTTTTCGGTGATTTATTTAAAAAAATCATTTGTGAGTTAGTCTTTATTTTAAATTAATTTCTACGTCTTTAATGAATATTGTTATCTATGTGGTACAATAAAATTCTACTTAAACTTTTTTCCTATTAACTTTTAAACTTACTTATTTAAGTGACAGGAAAAATTACAATCATACAAAAAATATTAAAAGTTCGCTTGAAGTTACACCTTAACTTTTTTTTATTTACATTAACGTTCTCGGCAACTCTGGGCACTCGATGGCGATTATAAAATATTAGATATAATATCATTAAGAAGTTATGTAGTACAACAATAATTTAGAGTTTATAATATAATATTTTTCTAAAAAACTAAAGAACTCCCTCTGTTTATCTGGTTGTAATCACTGAGAATGTCGCCTAGCTGCGGTTTTAGATTTAGCTGTCGTCATACTGCGCTCTATTGATAACATTTGGTAAAAATGTGTTTTCTAAAAGCCAGATTTCACGCTACGTTTTCTTGTACATTCTGTGGGTCATATAAAACGTACGACAAAATGTACGTTTTGTCCACTGTATACACACTACATTTTCCCTTCCGATTTCATTCTCATTTCTAATTTATAGTCTTGAGTTGTGTGAAGTTTCTTTAGTGATTTTTTTTATTATGGATTAAATACGGCTGCTTTCTTTTATTTTTTCAACTATAACAATACTACGGCTGAGGAAAAACGGGATGAAGATGGAAAAGACAAGATGGTCAGGAGAGTGGGCTTCTAAAAAGAAGCCAGTATTCCCACGTATCGTTACTAAAAGAACTGAGAGGCGAACCAGATGTCAATTGCTAGATTTGGTAACATCATACATATTGAAACAAGACAAATGCATGAGAAAAGCCATTACATCCCATGAAAGACGAACAACAACTCTCAGATATCTTGCAACAGGACGCAGCCTCAAGGCCTTGAGTTCACAACCGTAATATCCAAAACAGCAATAAGCCAAATAATTCCTGAAACCTGTAATGTAATCTATTTGGTTTTAAAACAGAACTACTTAAAAACTTTTATACAATTCAATAAATTCCCCAAAAAAATCGTGGATGCATTGCCGCTAATCTGACATTATTAGGCTTTTTTTTTTGGAAAAAATGAAGCGAACTGCAGTGGAACTAGTCCTTAACTGAGTCAAGATCCGACGACTTGTCTGAACATGTATTTTCACGTAACGTTTTATCCTATCAGTTCTTGCAAAACTATGCTTCTCCCATCATTTCTGCGATCTGACCTTGGATTTCATTTCGATTTGACTATACGTACGTTTTGCTGTTTACATGCCACGTTTTAATGTATAAAGGATTTATCCTATCCAACAAAACGTACAATAAGATGTAGCGTGAAAACTGGCCTTAATGTCATCAGAAAGTGTGTAAGTTTCACACTCCATCTTCTTTTAATGTTGTCATGGACAGAACGCTAATCAAAAATTGGGCTTAAAGTTTGGAAGGACTCTTTCTAAATAAGGCAAAAACAAAGGGACTTGTTTTCAGCATTCAACAGTATGTACAAATGAAATAAAAAAAAGACGGAACATTGGCTTGTTCTCAAACATACATGAAAAATTACATACCATTCACAATTTGGAAAGGAAGAAACATAAACACAAACATCGCTCTTCAAACTGTCCCAGTGGTTGGAATAAAGCCGGCGAAGGAAAAAGACGTGAGAGATCTATTTTCGTTTTTGTCCCAAGAAGATGAACAACGGATATGCTGGAAACTAGAAGAAGTTTCTGTACAACTTTCTTTGTATAATAATAACTTGTTTTATTGTTTATTTTTTACGTCATTTGCCAAATAAAAATTTTCTTAAACTTATTTCATACTTTCGCAAATGATCTGTGGAAAAAGGGCCCATGACAAGCTAATGTAAAAAAATTATATTTACATAAAAATGTGTCTATATCTTGGAAACATCTTATTGTAACTTTAGTTTAACTACAATACTTTTATTTTTGCTTTCAATAAAGTTCAAAGTTTTAATCTTTGTTTTCAAAATACTTGGTACCTACCTAAATTTTAAATTGCGTTTTTCTATAAAGCCCCATTTGGCATATGGGCCCTTTTTCCGGGGATGGCCTCAATTATTGTTGTTTAGTACAAAAGGCATATTACTTTAAATCATAATTTTTACTAGTCTCAATTTTATTCATCCCTGTTTAAACAAGTTGATCCTTCTTTTTTCCATCTTGCTCTTTCCATCGCGTGTTGAGTGACTCTAAGTATATTCATATTCTTTTTTGTGATTGTCCATGTTAGTGCCGCATAAATTAATATCGGAATAATGCATGCATCAAAAACTTTAGATCTAAGATGTAATTGAATTTGTTGATTTCTGAGTATATAGTTCAGTATACCGAATGCTGCCCAAGCTAACTTTCTTCTTCTTTTTATTTCTTTAGTTTGAATTTCCCTATTTAGTATTATTTTTTTTCCTAAGTATATATATATTCTTCAACTTTTTCTATAACTTTATCGTTTATTATTGTCACGGTGTCTTCGGAGTGCATGACTTTTGTTTTGTTTAAATTCATTTTCAGTCCTATTTTAGAAGATTCGGTATGTAGTTCTAAAAGCATGGTTTGCATTTCTTGTAGGTCAGTAGCTATCAGGATTATGTCATCTGCAAATCGTAGATTACTGAGGTAGCGGCCATTGATGTTTATTCCCTTATATTTCCAATTTAGGTTTTTAAAAACGTTCTCCAAAACTAAGGTGAACAGTTTGGGTGATAAAGTATCTCCCTGTTTGACTCCCCTGTTTAATGGTACAGGGTTCGTGTGTTCATTTTTATTTAGGTAGTATTTAGCTGTAGCTTGGTTCATAGTTTCTTTTATTAAGTTAATATATCTGCTGTCTATTCTACAATTTTGCATTGCGTTTATTACGGCCGTGTGTTCTATGGTATCGAAAGCTTTTTCGTAGTCTACAAATGCTAGGAAAACTGGAAACTTGTATTCGTTACATTTTTCTATTAATATTTTTGTGGTTAACAGGTGATCGGAAGTTGAATAGCCTTTTCTAAAACCTGCCTGTTTATATGGTTGGTATTCGTCTAATTTCCTTGTTAGTCGAGTAGTTATGACTTTGGTGAGTATTTTAAATAGGTGTGACAGTAGAGGCTGATGGGTCTGTAGTTTTCCAATTTTATATTATCACCTTTCTTGTGTAATAAGATTACTTTAGCGTTGTTCCAGCTCTTAGGGACTTTGCCCTGATGTAAACAACTGTCCACAAGCTTAGTTACAATTGCAATTAGTTCCTTACCTCCTTCTAATATCATATCTGTGGTAATACTATCTTCTCCTGCAGCTTTATTTCTCTTCATGTTTTCCAATGCTGTAGTTACTCTAAAATTGTTACTTTTGGCATTATTTCTGATCCAACATTTTTTATTAATTTCCGTGCTGGTCTCATCTCATCATCTTGTTGATGTGTTCTGTAAAGTTCTGTGTAAAATTCTTCTATTCGTGTCAGTATGTTGTCTCTAGTTGTGATTTTATTTTCGTCTTTTCCCATTAATGATATCATCTGACGTCGTCCTAGTGTCGGTCTGAGGCATTTCATACTCTTATTTTTTTCAATAGTTGTTATTAATTTTTCGTTTTCTTTACTCTGAGATAGCGCGTGATTCCTTTTCTAATCTGCCTATTAAGTTCTCTATATTCGTCGGTTCCCCTTTTGTTAGATTTATTTGAGATCTTCCTTCTTTTTATTTGTTGTAATATTTCTTTGTCTTATTCATTGTATGTTGTTTTTGGTTTTTTTAGTTGCAGAAGGCTTTTATTCACTGTTTCGGTAATAAGGTTATTCAAATCATCAATATCATTGGAGTTTATCTGCTGCATGCTAACTTGATTTAATGAATGCGCTATCTTTTTATTAAATTCACTATTTTTTGATTTCTTCAGATGTCCATTTGTATCTTTTTTCATGTATTCTTTTTCTTTCTAGTTTTTTGTTAATTATTAGTTTTGTTCTTATTAGTCTATGATCGCTTCCTAGGTCAAATGATTTAATACTGATACGTCTTCTACTAGGTTTCTATTCTTCGTTAAGATATAATCTATTTCATTCTTTGTCTTTTTATCGGGGTTCATCCATGTCCATTTTCTGCTTGGTTTTTTATTGAAAAAGGAGTTCATTGAGTACATGTTATGTTCATTCATGAAATTGAGAAGCATTTCTCCTCTATCGTTTCTTTTCCCGTAGCCATAGTTACCAATTAAATGTTCGTAATCTTCCTCTTTTTTGCCCAACTTAGCATTAAAATCTCCTAATAGTATTTCGTAATTTGCTTTATTTGTATTTATAGCTGTTCTTATTTCATCATAAAATATTTCTACTTCTTCATCGTCGTGGCTTTTGGTCGGAGCGTACACTTGGATCACTTTCAGAGTGGTTCTTTTATTAATCCTGATGATGAAATAGGCTACTCTGTCTGATATGGGCTTGAATTCTTCGATACACTGTGTGAGGCTTTGTTTTACCAAGAATCCCACTCCCGTGTATTCGCCACCTTTATGCATAAAATGTGTGCCATTTTTTAGTATTATATACTCATCCTATTAATGATCCTATTAATGAAAAATATTCCACCTTGCAATTAAAAAGCATCATAAATGACCAATCCAATAAAATGTATAATTTTTAATTGTTTATAAAAAGATCAACTCATCGTATTATATCCCTTCATT
The DNA here is from genome assembly GCF_040954645.1 of Diabrotica undecimpunctata. NCBI lineage: Eukaryota > Metazoa > Arthropoda > Insecta > Coleoptera > Chrysomelidae > Diabrotica > Diabrotica undecimpunctata. Next base: position 9,710 of record NW_027312440.1, on the reverse strand, counting down.
AGAGAAGATTGTTTTTTCCAATGCGAAATTTGCAAATTTCACATACGGTCCTATAATTAAAGGTATGATCCCACAATACCCAAGTTTAAATCAAAGATATTAGTATCGAATGCTGAGTAAGTAGTCGTTGTGAAGGAGAATGTAATGTCAGCAGACCTCATTAGTGGTTGGCAACCCTGTCGCTGCCTTTCCAGCGATAAGCCAACTTCCTGCTGTGTACTCGCTGCATGACCTTTCACAAATGTCGCCGAATGATTTTACAGTTAACCTCCTTTTGGTTTATTTAGCAATTTGTAGGGTTTATTTACTGCTGGATGAAAAACCTGTAATTTAATTAAAATTTAAGTGAGCTTATTTTTAATGTAGTTTTTATTAAAAAACGGTGGAAGTATTTTAAAATTATAGTGCTACAGATAAATAATATCACCTGCTGTATATTTTTAAATTAGCCCAGTGAAAATTGAATTGTATTGGGTTTCAAAATGCGATCTTTTCAAAATTTAATTTTAGATGAAAAGAAATGATTTTTTTTTTTATAAAACTATCTAATTCATTTTACGTGATCATTGTTTGGACATTACTTAAAACGTTGAAATAGCCAAAAAAAGAGAATTTTTCAAAAACTTGAAATTAGAGTTGGTATTAGAATAAACAAAAAAAAAAAGAATTACTTTTTAATCTGAATATTATATATACTTATTGTATGAAAAAGATCACCGTTATATATCTTATTTATTAATAAAAATTTTAAAAAAACTTTATTGGAACTTTAGATAGATATAATATGGAAGAGTTCAGTGGCTCACAAGAAAATTTTTTTGGGGTCTCCCTGATGAAATGGAACATTTTTCTTATACATTTTTAATTCTCTTTTACTTAATGTCACGTATTATATATCTTATATATCTATTTTCATTTGTTAAACTCAGTAACGAATTTTAACACTTTATTATGAGGATACTAATCCCTTTAGAGTTTTATTTTGCAAAAATAAAATCAGTACCAACCCAACTTAAAAGAAAAGTAACTGGATGTTGTTGCCTCAAAGTGAATTTTTATTTTTAAATGATTGATTCCGTATTTTATAAATAAAATTGTCACAATATTGATATTATATATATCGATATGATATTATAATAATTATTATTTTCTATTTTTTTTTATCTAAAACGACATGTTGTTCCATCTACTACAAGAATGTTTATTAGGCTTTGGTAATATTAGCTTAAAAATTAAAACAAAACTTGTATCGTCTTTATTATTTGTCACAATTACTGTTTCGATGTAAAGTGTTTTTAACAAAAACATGAATTTTAAAAAATTATGAGGATTCCACTACGAGGTGTCGAACGAGTAACATCGTTTCATATTTTGTCGTGCTTACCAAAACATAGTGCAAAAACAGTGAACATAAGTGTACCTTCAACTACAAATAAATGTATGTATAATTCACTCATTACTAGTTGAGGTTTGTTTTTGTTTCAACTGATTAAAATCACAAAAGAAAAAATTTAAACAGGATTGCCTTAGAACCGGCAATCTATTTTTATTTTAAAATGAATAAAAAGCTGAAACTTTACCATAACACATAGAAGCTAAATTATAATTTCAACTAAAAACGCAATTGCTTTTGACTACATGAGCAGTGGCGTACGTACCAAATACCAAAACAGTAAATATGTCTCAAACACAAAACCAAGTTTTATCCTATGTATCAGTGGCGAAAACAATTCCACGGCCAACTTTCCCAAGCAAACATCAAGCCATTGTGATGCATGCCGAAGAAAATCTGAAATTGTACGATTACGTTAAAGCTATAGGTGATATAATAGGCCCTAAACAAGTCTCCTTTGCATCTAGGATATCAAACAATCGCATTTGTATCTATCTTTCTAACACTAATCTTGTTGACCAGCTCATAGATTCATATCCCATAATACAGATAGGAGATGTTTTCTTTAAATATCCGAAGACTTATTTCCTCTGCTAAAAGAATAATTATATCTAATGTATCTCCGTTCTTACCACATGACATAGTTGAAAATAGCATTAAAAATCTTGGACTTCGCATCGCATCTCCTATATCCTATTTAAGAGCAGGCATTCCTGGGGACGAATATTCACACGTATTAAGTTTCAGACGCCAAGTTTACGTATACCCTCCCTCCGAAGATTTTGAATTACAAACATCAGTACTTATTTCCTTTGAAGGGAATGAACACAGAATCTTCCTTTCTACAGATAAAGTACATTGTTTTATCTGTAAACAAACAGGACATATAGCCTCCAACTGTCCAAATCCTCCAACAGACAATACACTCCCAACCGAATATATACCAACAAGCCCCAACTCATCCGTAAAAATTTCATCTCCCTCTACACATAATGCCAAAGAGCCACAAATCGAAAATAAAGACTCCAACACTGAAACTCAATCCAACACTGAAACACAATCAGACCAAATCGACATAACACAAATATCTCAAAAACGAGGACACTCTGAAATAGAAACTCCTAGTGAACTAACAAGCCCTGAAATTCCTGAGAAAGAAGCTCAACCATTGTTAGATATGCTTCCTCCTCTATCAGCTTCCCCCAAAAAAGGTCTCAAAGCTAAGAAAAAAAAAGACTCTGAGATAGCGCGTATTAGTATTAACCGAAACCACCAAGAGAACAATCCAAGAAGCATACAAAAAGAACCCACAAACCTTTAAAATACCCATAGACAATTTCTTTTTCTTCCTTGAAAATAGTTTTTGGACATTCTGATCCTTATTCGGAAGCGAAAAAGCTCACGGATGATGTAAAAAGTCTACTTTTAAACCTGCATACTATATATCCAAATCTTTCAGATAGATCCTTAAAAAACCGATTTACCCGTCTAAGTAAAAAGATCAAGAAACAACTACAACTAGAATCCTCTGAAGCCACAAGTTTATCAGACCCAATTTCATCAAGCGATCTAACTGACGATGAGTGCCTTTCCGATCGATCCCAAAGGTCGCAGCACTGAAAAATCCCCCCTTCTAATATTCTTCTCATTCAATTTAATCCAGTGGAATTGTGATGGGTTTTACCCCCATCTAGAAAATCTCCAACTGCTTGTTGCTGATACTTCACCCGATTTCATTTGTTTGCAAGAAACCAATTTCTCTAAAAACCATAATCCATACCTTAAAAATTACGTTGGCTACCACTTTATACGAACATCACACGCACGAGCTAGTGGTGGGAGCTCCATATTTATTTCTACAGATATATTCCACCAAGAATTTCACTTAACAACAACTCTAGAAGCCGTTGCCGTTACTGCTTGGTGTCCAAATAAAATCGTAATTTGCAACGTATATATTCCTCCCTATTATACCCTAACAGCTCTCGAAATTACAAATCTAACTAACCAACTTCCTGAACCATTTATCTTAGTTGGAGATTTTAATGCACATAGCACTATGTGGGGCTCCAGTAATACTTTTGGTAGAGGCAAAATGATTGAAAATATCATAATCAATTCCAACCTTAATTTTCTAAACACTGGAAGCAGCACATACTTTCATATACAAACAGGTACTCTCTCTTCCATTGATTTAAGCATATGTAATCCAGAATTATCTACTCATCTTACATGGAAAACACTGGAAAGTCTCTACGGCAGTAACCATTTTCCCATTTTAATTTCTAACAATGATAACTCACAAAGACAAAGCCAAATTAAGTGGAAAATTGCTCACGCTGACTGGGATCTATTTAACTTAATTGTCAAGGAACAAACAAATGAAATCTCCTTTACGAATTCTGCTGATGAAGATCTTAACATGTTGATTAATTGTATTATAACTTCTGCTGAAAAATGCATCGGTAAATACTACTTTGATCCCTCCAAAAAATATGTTCCGTGGTGGAATGAATCATGTAAACTAGCTATAAAAGATTGTAAAAAAGCATTAAACCGATATCGTAAAACTAGAAACCAAGCGGACCTAATAAATCTTAGAAAACTAAGAGCTAAATCTAAGCGAATTGTTAAAGAAAGCAAAAAGAACTCATGGAACAAATACATCAGTACCATAACTTCCGACACACCTTCTAGTCAAATATGGACTAAAATAAAACAGATGAAAGGTAGATATACAACATACAAAATTCCAGCCATTATAGAAAATAACAATGTCATAACTGATGACCAGCAGATTGTAAACACACTTGCCAAATACTATTTAAATAAATCTAAACTTGATAACAACTGTACTGGACCAACAAACATAAAAAATAAAGGTGTTGTACGTAAGAATCCAAATTCCAATGATCATCCTGTCCAATCTCCCACTAACAATCGACGAATTAGTCGAAGCTGTTAACTCCCTAAAGATCAGTGCTGCAGGGCCGGATGGCATTCCATCGATATTCCTAAAAAATCTACATGAAGATACCCTAATAAAGTTACTAGAATTCTACAACAACATATGGCTAGGTAACCAATTTCCAACACTTTGGCGACAAGCTATAACAATTCCACTCAAGAAAAATGATACTTCTGCCAATACAACTATGTCATTTAGACCCATCTCATTAACGTGCACACTTTGCAAACTCCTGGAAAAAATTGTCAACAAACGCTTACTTTGGTATCTTGAAAAAACATAATATTATCAATACCGCTCAATCAGGATTTCGTCCAAATCGTTGCACGATGGATAATCTTATTACTCTTCAATCCGATATCATAGAAGCATTCTCTAATAGAAACGACCTTATAACTGTCTCACTCGATATAGAAAGTGCGTTTGACACAGCATCAAGGCCGGCAATTCTAGAAAAACTTAAAGAGTCTAATTTATCTGGAAACATATATCTATTTGTTGAGAATTTTTTAACTAACAGAAGTTTCAAAGTTTCTGCAAATGGTAAAATGTCTCCCTCATATATCCTGGAGACAGGAGTACCTCAAGGATCAGTCCTCAGCACAACCTTATTTTTACTGCTTCTTAACGACCTTAGTTCCTTAGTACAACCCCCTGTCAAACATAATATCTATGCGGATGATCTAGTTATTTACTGCTCGGGTAAAGTAACAAGCTCCACTAGCACTCTTTTGCAAAATACTATTGATAACATTTCTCACTGGTCTAACAACATTGGTTTTAGCTTCTCGCCTACAAAGTCTAAAGTGATTAACTTTAGCAAAAAATATAAACAAACTCTTCCACTCATAAAATTAAAAGAGCATCCACTACAAGTAGTTGAAAATCACAAATTTTTAGGGGTAATTTTCGACAAAAAATTAACATGGAAGAGACATATAGAAAAAAACTAAAGCCAGTGCCTCAAAAACTATAAATCTCTTAAAATCACTAGCCAATCGACAATGGGGAGCCGAAGAAGAAGTCCTATTAAGTTTATACAGAGCCTAATAAGATCTCAGTTAGACTATTGATCGATATTATATATGTCTGCCCCTAAAACTTATTTAAAATCACTAGATACAATTCAAAACACTTCATTAAGAATATGCCTTGGAGCCTTCAGATCTAGCCCTACAGAAAGCATATATGTCGAATCGTGTGAACCCCCTCTAAATATTAGAAGACAACGTCTACTAAACTCCTATTTTGCTAAGGTCTCTGCAAACCCAAATAATATATCATTCCAACTTATTAAAAATTTTCAATTAACAGGAGCACACAGTAAAGCTACTGCCAATTCATCACTTCAGTTTCTATCCCCACTCTTAGAAAATTTTGACCTAAATCTTACCACCCCCATTAATCAGCCCGATACTCCACCTTGGCTAAAAATATTACCTGACTTTAACGTAAATTTGTGCAGATATAAGAAAATGGAAACCTCCACGATACTCATGAAACAAACTTTTAATGACATAATTAATAGAGGCAAGTTTGATAACATAATATTCACAGATGCATCTAAAGACGAAGAAAGTGTCGGATGTGCTGTTACTTCCACAAATAACAGACTAGCAATGTATAGACTACCCAAGATTACCAGTATATTCACAGCAGAACTCTACGCTATACTTAAAGCTCTAGAGGTTCCAATGCAGGGTACCAAAAACTTAGCAATCTGTACAGATTCATTATCATCCATAAATTCCATTAGAAAAATCTACACATCAAATCCGTTAGGTAATGAGATCCACGAAAGATGTACAGCACTTGCTAAATCCAACACTTCGGTTTCGATGATATGGAATCCTTCACATGTTGGTATTAAAGGAAATGAGAATGCTGCTGACCACGCAGCAAATGAAGCACGTCGCTCTGATCTTATAGATGAAAAATGCCAATTGTTTCAAGATATATTAATTGAAATTAAAAAGTTATCTACCTCAATGTGGCAAAATCAATGGAACAGGTGCACTACCCAACTAAAGTCCATCCAACCAAACATTTTAGGACCTAGAATTTTTTCTACGGAAAGAAAATCGAAGACCATCATTAGAAGGCTTAGAATTGGGCACACCCGGCTAACCCACGGATATCTGATGGTTCCAGAAGAACCTCCAAACTGCCAATATTGCAACTCCCGTCTAAGTGTACACCATATACTTGTGGAATGTAACCAGTACGCAGCAGCACGGATCAAACATGGTATCCACGGAAGTTTATGTGATATCTTAAATTCCAAAAACAATATGTCTAATGTGATAGAGTTCCTTAAAAACTGTAAATTAAATCACCTGTTGTAATTGTATCAGCCTATCTATATTTTAATTTTGTATTCATCTGCTAGTTTTTTATTTTCTTTTTTTTTAGATATCAATGTAACTTAATTTATTGTTTTCTGTAATACAGTTCCTCGTGTCAATGGCCACAGCAGCCGAGACATGTAATTTGAAATAAAAAAAAAAAAAAAAAAAAAATTATGAAATATACGATATACATTTGGTATATATTGAGTGTCAAAATAATGTTCTTGTTGCATATAAATTATCTTTTCAACGATATCCAGAAAGGGGGTAACCAAACAAGAGGATTTTTAAAAACTTGACTTAACGCCAAATTGAGAAGAAAATAGGTATTCTAAGAGTAAATTTTAAGAAACATAAATTTAGGCCTTATCTTACATTTGCCGGTAAAAATATATACCCAAACGATTGTTTAAGAAAAATATAATTCCGCAGATTAGTAAATAGGAAAATCTTAATGTTTATTCAAAGGTAATATTTAGTAATGAAACTACTGCTGCCGGATATATTTGTAATTATCTTAATACATTTTTTTCTTAATACATTTATCTAACAAATTAGTACATTTTTTAATGAGGGATATTTTCTGGGAGGAATATATTTTGGTTTCATTACGATGGAGTATCTGACCTTAATGCTGTTCGTTGGAATTTATTTAAAATAAAAATTTCAGGTAGATTGGAACTTATAGTCCTCGTTTAACAGAACTAAATCCTTCTGATTTTTTTATTTGCGGATTTTTATAAACTGAACTTAGTAATGAACAATAATAATTATAAAGCAATTTATTAAGCATTTAGAAGAAGAAAGCGAGTGCATTTTTCAATTGTGTAATATTTGTACCAAAAAGTGTCAATTATTGTTATTACAAGAACGGGGTCATTTTAAACATTTATATAATTTTTATACTTTTGTAAAATTATATTTAGTTACGTTGTTTATTATTGTTGTTTGTATGGCTTATTGTAATGTTAATATTTTTGTAAAATAATTCTGGTTCTTAGGTAGTTTTTTTTTGTTCGTTAATTTGTAATTTCCATTTTTAAGGTTGAGTGATCTTATTTCTCGTAAATAAAACTGTGAAGGATATAATATGTTGAAATGTGTTACTTAGTGTTTTGTTTTTAAGTGTCTTTAATGTGATGTCCTAATATGTCTTGCGAAATTTTTTTTGACTGTTTTCAACAGAAATGATGTAAGACTGATAGGCCTATAGAATTTACTTGTTGTAGGAGCGTTGTCTTGTCGCCCTATTTTGTGTATGTACACTACCTTCATAGTTGTCTAAGTCTTCGATATATCACCTAGTGTTATGCTAGACCTAAAGATTTTTATTAGGATGCGCAAAATTATCCTTTTTGTAGTAGGTCAGCAAATATTCCATCTTCCTCCTGGAGATTTAAATAAGCAGATTAAATGGAGCAAATGGGTTTATGACCCCTTTACGTTTTTCCGGTTATATGGTTATTGTAGAGAATTCACAGTCCTGCTTTGCTAGAACGTTTAGGTTCAGATCCTTTGAAAGAATCTTGTGAATTCTAGTGCTGGTATGTATATTTAAATTACTCTGGCAGAAATTCCTCCAAAATTCTATTTTCACCCTTATCTCCTTATTGTAGGCAGTTAAAGCTTTTTTGTATATTTTCTAGTTTCCAGTTTTTTGGCTTTATATGAGAGTTTCCTTACTTCTTTTCTTACTTAAAAAAATAAAGAATTATTATATACCGAAAAAAAGGTGCGATATGGAATATTCAAAGATGATGTGACAAAGTCATCACAGATATCAAAGATAACTTATTTTGCGAAAATTTAAAATATTATAATGACAGAATTAAAAAAGAAATTAGAAATGCAAAGAAGCAAAAAGCTGTGGGCCCCATATGGGATGCCTGCTGTATTAATCAAATACAATTATAATGAAATCCTGTAAATACTTCTAAATCTATTCAACAGAATTTAAAAAACGGGTTGTAATACACAATAATAATTCTTGTTGCATTATTAAAGACAGCAAATGCAAAATAATGTTCGCAATACAGAACATTAATTTTAATAAGCCTTCTTCTTCTTGTGCCACTCCTATCGGCGATTGGAAATCATCAAGGCTATCCTAACCTTTTTCACAGCTGACCTAAAGGGTTCATTAGTGGTACAGCCAAACCACTCTCTCAAATTACGCAACCATGACATTCTTCTACGGCCTGGATTCGGTTTTCCTTCTATTTTTCCTTGCATTATATTTTATTTTTACTTTTAGTAAGCCATACACCTAAAATCTCCCTGAAAGTAATACACCAAATAACGTATCCCAAGTAAGTGGCAATACTAGACAGCAATTTTTAGTGTCCAATCTTTGAAATATTTAATCGAACCTTGGAGAAGTTTTCCCATCAAAAGAAAAAATCAAGTGACAATAATCCGTCTCAGATTAGGTCATACCAGTACTACACATAAGTCTTTAATTACAAGAGAATTCGAACCGAAATTTGAGCAGTGTTACGTCAAGCTCTCGGTGAAACATATTGCTATAAACTGTCCAATCTTCTCCGTAGCAAGAAGTAATTACCGTATCCCAACAGACCCAGAGAAAGCGTTTGGTGCAAATTGTTCCTTTAAAATGTGTTTAATTACTTAAAGGCTATTAATTTTGTAAATATCTAATATTTAATATTGTTAAGATTTCCTACTCACTGATAATGTTCGGGTTAATACAATGTTGTAAATAAAAAAATTATAGTAAATATACTGTACAAAAAATGTCTTTTTTAATGTCATTTATATTAAATAAGAACTAATTCAAAAAATAATAAAACCAAACAGAATTCCTCAGGAATGGAGATCAAGCATCCCTATACTTCTCTTTCAAAAGGTAGACAAATCGGACACGGAAAATTACAAAGAAATTAATTTATTATACACAACACTACAATTAACAACCAAAGTGGATAACAAATAAACTGAAAAAAATTATAACTCTAGGAGAAGAACAACTCTGAGATAGCGC
>NW_027312439.1:0-29952 GCF_040954645.1 Diabrotica undecimpunctata | reverse complement strand
ACGCGCTATCTCAGAGTACACTTTTGACTTTTGTGATATTGGATAGTCGTCGACGTCGCGTTCATGATCTTCGTCCCAGCTAAAATACCGCGCCGTTCAAGGCCGTCTCTTAGAAAATTTAACTTTTACTGCTCACTGATTACTTTTGTGCTTTTAGTCGGTGAATATTCTTTTAGTAGGTAACAATGCATCGATTCTTACAAAATAATAGACATAAATAAAAATGATTAATTAACGTTATGCAAAGACAAGGAAGGAAAATTATTATATGAGAAACAAAAACAAAAGCCTTATAGATAGATGAAGAGAATACTTTAAAGAAAAAATTAAACATTGATCATAAAAATGTGCAGTAAATTTTTGACGTTTTTGAGTTACACCCCTGAAGGATTAGATTACCGTAATATCGTTCAACCAACAAAGTTCTAAGTTAATTTTACTGTGTTTAGAAAACCAATTTTGCACTTCGATATTGTACTAACTTAGTATAGTGTTCCTAGGCATTCCTAACAGAAACGTCGTTGTCAAAATTGCTATCAAAAATAATACGTGTGACTAGAAGGTGCATTTTTATAGATTTAAAGATGTATTCAGGATGTACTTGAAAGGTTAATTCATAATAAATTGAGTAAGGATAGCTAACAAGCAACAAACATATTCTTAACAAGCGCATTGTTCAAGAAGTTAGTATATTTTTAATATGTATAGAAACATGAACTATTTATATTGTTTAGAAACAATTTGTGATAACCCGGACCTAAATACGACCAGAGAAGTCATAGTTGCTAATATCGAACAATCTATAAGTTTGTTTTGATATAAATAAGTAAAGATTCATAGTTTAGGATGCATCGTCTTTTGTTTTCAGAAAAGGGACGAACGAATACAGTTAACGAGAATTTTGAAGTTAATACTGAAGACCCTTTTCATGCAAGCTTAGAGAGTAAACCAGATTATTTATCTGTAAAATATGATAATAAAGAAATTTCATTTGATAATATGAAGGAAAATGAGCAACAAATAAGTAAGAGTAAATAGAACAAGAAACAAGAACTAAAGAACAAAGAAGGAGTCCTTACATCAAATAGAGAAGAACTACTATACATAGTTGAAGACTTCTATCAAGAACTATACACAAGCCAAAGAGAAGACCAAAAGAACTTGGAAGCCGCCGCATCACGCAAAATTATCAACCAGGGTTCAGAGCTCATGCCAGATATCACACTAAGCGAAATCCAGGACGCAATGAAAAAGATGAAAAACAAGAAAGCATCAGGAGAAGATGGAGTCGTAATAAAGCTATAAAGATGGCGGACGTACCCTTCTCAACCCAATAAAAATGTTGTTTAACCTTTGTCTAACAGATTGTTGCATACCAAAAACATGGAACAATGCAGTAACAATTTTTCTACACAAGAAAGGAGACAAGGCGCACCTAGAAAACTATAGATCAATCAGCTTATTGAACCACATCTATAAAATGTTTACCAGAATAATTACGACAAGACTAGAGAAAAAGTTAGATTTCTACCAGCCCGAGAACAAGCTGGCTTCCGCTCAAAATTCGGAACAAACGATCACATACAAACAGTAAAAACCTTAATAAAAAAATGCCACAATGCGTGTAAAAACTACATGATACCACCAGAGAAATTCATATCAAGCGAGGTGTGAGACAGGGCGACACTCTCTCACCTAAATTATTTATAACGGGCCTCGAATACTCCTTTAAAATGCTAAAGTGGAAAAATAGAGAATAAAATAGATGGAGAAATGCTTAATCACCTGCGTTTTATCGACGACATAGCACTTATTACCGAAGATCTGGGTAAAGCACAACAAATGGTACAAGAATTAGAAAACGTATCCTCAACAATAGGTCTAAAAATGAACATCAGTAAGACCAAATTTATGACAAATTATATATGATTTTAAAAACTCTTGGTATTTCACAAACTCGAGTAAATACGCATGGCTTAAACAAAAGCAAATAAAGTTTTACAATCAGATCAACGTGACAAACATAAAGTACGACCGCATAGACTTACTCCAAATATTGCAGAAACTGCGAGAAAGCAAATAAAATTATTTTCCTTACATTATATTCGGAAGGATTCTAAATGTATGTATCTTGTGGCGATGAAAACAGTATTGGACAACTTGCTACGCATCGCCAGTATAGAGACATTTTTCAAACTGAATTTAATATAGGTACACAACTGCAATTGAAGACCATTATTTGGTTCTTAATTCTACAAGAAATCGCTCATTGACATCCATGCACCTCAGAAATGAGCTACCAAATGTCAGACAAGGTAATACGAGCTCAAAAACAGTTAGACGAAGATTAAAAGAAGCAGACTTAAAGCCTAGAAATCCTGCAAAAGTTACACGTCTTTTCCAAAATCATAAAGCTCGTCGTTTAGAATTTGCTTCTTCTTCTTATGGTGCCGTGCACCTATAGTGCGTTGGCGAATTATCTTAAGGTCAGATGTCTGTCTTTTGCGACATGCAAAAGTTCGCCAGTGTTAGTTACGCCTGTCCAGTTCTTTATATTTCGCAGCCACGACATTTGTTTGCGACCTACTCCTCTCTTGCCCTCAATCTTTCCGTGGATAATTAGTTGAGGGATTGCGTATTTTTCCCCTCTCAGGATGTGGCCCAGGTATCCAATCTTCGTGCCTTGATCAAGCTGAGCAATTCTCTCTCAGTATTTGCTCTTCTTAGGACTTCCTCGTTTCTCATCCTATCTGTCCATGGTATGCGGAACATTCTTCGCAAGGTCCACATTTCGAAGGCTTCCAACTTGTTAATGGAAGATATTTTCAACGTCCATGTCTCCATGCCGTATAACAATATGGACCATACATAGCACTTAACCATTTTAGAATTTGCAAGAAGACATATTCATTGGAATATCGACAACTGGAAAAATTTTCTTTTCACTGATGAGACCAGAATCCTATTATATAAGCCAGATGGTCGAAACCACGTCTACAGAAGAGTTGGAGAGCGATTCCACACCTGCAATCTTACCCATGATAGTTAGTTTTGGAGGTGGTGGTATAATGCTTTGGGGAAGTATTAGTTGGGAGGGACGCACCGCACTTGTGGAAGTAATTGGACGAATGACTGGTGACACTTACGTTCAAATATCCTGTAAGATCATGTTTTGCCATATGTTGGTTACATTGGATATGACAGATTCATGTTAATGCACGATAATATTCGACCACATGCTGCTGCTATAATAAGTAATTATCTTGATGAGATCTAAATTCAAAGATTGGATTGGCCACCATTTAGTCCGGATTTAAATCCAATAGAGCACATGTGGGATCAGCTAAAATGCCGCATACGACAAAGAAATCCCGTTCCAAATACGATAGAGCAGCTTCGGCTTGCTGCACAGGATGAATGGAATGCAATTTCCCAAGGGTATGTCCAAAATTTACTTGCAAGCATGCCAAGAAGGATGCAGGGCAGTAATAAAAGCTAGAGGGGGGAATACTCGTTACTGAACATGCACTTGTTTCAATTAAAAGACTTGTTTAAGCAATTTAAGTTACCATTTAAGTTTAGAGTAAAAAAACCTTATTTGCCTAGCATTAAGCATTAGTTTTTTTTCGCAATTTTCTCCGCATAAAAATTTAACATTGTTCATTAAACATTGTTAAAATAAACTGTTTTTCACAAATAAACGACTTGATTGACTAGAATTATTTTCAAAAAAAAAAAAATTGAAATTCCAAAATATTTACCCGGAATGTAATAAGATTTGTCATATATAACAATAAAACACTGAAAACTTTGTTTCTAAAGCTTCTACAAAATTTATTTAATATTTTATCACTACAGCTGTTTTGGCGGAGTGCCTTTCTCAAGTGATCTATTTTTGGATGTGTTTACAATTTAAAGTCTTTAACGAAATAGGTGAGGAGGGAAGAACTGTTTGTCTCAAGTAGGTCATTCAGAATTATGTCTGTGTTTTTAATTTGTTAATTTCCATAGATTCTAATAAAGTTAGCCCAAGGCTTTTATTTTGGATGTGAAGAATTTGAAATTCATCAAAAAAAAAATGATTATGATCTAGAAGGTGAAGTGCGTACGTATGTAGAATCCGTTTTTCTATTATTGAAAGCCCTTTTATATTCTGCTATACGTTTGTTAAAGGTTCTACAGTTTGACCGATGTAAGTATTTTGGGCAGTCACCACATTTAAATATGTATACACCACTGTGTAAGTGCTTCTTATTTTGGCTCTTGTCGTTTTTAATATATTTACCTAAGTTGTTCTTTGTTCTAAAAGCTGAGGTTATTCCTTTCTTTTAGGAAAGGAATAACATTAATAATTCCTTCTGTGCATACGTAGCATTGACGGGACTTAACGATGGCTGGCAATGTACATCGTTACAGCAAATACCCACAAACAAAAGAGGAATATTACTTCATTATATTAATTAAAAAGAAGATTGATTAAGTATCTTATTTTAGTAAAACCTATTTTATACCTATATCTAAAAGTAGATTAACAGCAAAAAGAAAAGAGACAAGAAGCACATGGAGAGATAACAGAAAATATAAACAAAGATGACGAGGGAGACTTAAAAGACAAAATAAAATATGTTAATGGGATCCAATTTTTATTTTTGTGATATTCAAGGAAGCTATTTAAAAGTTTATTATGACTTTGTTACTATTTCATTGTTTTGTGACTGTTTTTGCCTGAAAAATCTCAGTTACCAGTAAATAACAGATTTTTTATATGACGTTATTCACCTTTGATGTTATTCAAAATCATTGTCGTCTGATTCAGATGTCAAATTTAATGGCAAGAAAAATATGTTTACTATTATCGCAAACTCCTAAATAAATTTGCTTTACTTCTAATTTTGTTTTTTGTCACCCGTCCATCCTTGAATCTCACCGCTAGACTATAAATAATGGTTCCGAATTATTAAAATGTTTATGTCAACACGAAAACTAATAAAAGTCTTGGCGTTATTAGCGACAATATTTTTCCTAAAAGGCGGCCCTGAACTGTGCAGTAAATTAGGGTAAGATGAGGATTATAAACATCAATGATTATCCAGTATTACAAAAGTCAAAGTGTCATAAATATATAAAATAGAATATTATGTAGGAAAGAAGAAGATAAATTTATATTCACACTGTATCTTTTGTTTCTACTCTTTCATTAAAACCATCTGCAATGAATATATTTTTTGGGTCTGTTTCCAAAATATAATATATTAAAGTACATTTTTCGAATTTGTAACTATGACTTAAACGATCCACTGCACTTGAAAGTTAAAAGCAAATTTTTCCAATATTTCAAGCACTGTCGAAGACAACCAAAAATACGATTTTAACTGATAATGTACTATACATTCATTTAGAGAAATATAAAAATTTCCTGTCTTTATTTTTCTTCGAATTATAAACTGTTATTTACTAAATTAAATCGACAATCGCCTTATAAACAATGTGTTCTGGGAAAGACCAGAGGGAAGAAGGTCTGTAGGGCGGCCTAGAAAAAGGTGGAAAGATGCAGTCAAAGAAGATCTAGAGAAAATGGGAGTGCGACAATGGAATTACTGGCACAGAACCGACAACATGGAAGGCAATAGTAAACGTGACAAAGACTCACGAAGAGTTGTAGCGCCATTGATGATAATGATGATTTACTAAATTATATGGCTGATGGTAAAAAGAGACGTTCTGGTTCAGAATATCGAAAAAGAAGGATAGAAAAAGAGGAAGACCACAAGTGATTAGCTGGCTCACTAAAAAAGTTTTTTATATGCACGACGAGTACGCAACCTCAACTTTCAACAAGCTATGCCTTAGATGTTCAACCTTTAGATTAAGTGAAGCAGAAGAACAGAACCAAAATAAATCGACCGCTGAAAACATTACATTGGACCAGGATACAACGTATACTCCCTCATCAAATAATACGCAAACCGCAGATATTGATGTAAGTGGAGAGCAATTTAAAGATCCAGCATATTGTCCAGAAGTATTGACAGATACTATTAGACTAATAATTTAAGACATATGTTTAGTACAATTAAAAAATATTATTTATCCTGTAAATAATTTAAACAGAACTTTAGCTTTAGGTACTTACTTCGTAAAAAAGTTAACGAATAATGAAAAAGTACATAGAAAACTGACAAAATCTAAATATTTAGTTATACTGCTTTTCCTGAAAATTATTTGAATTTTGAGGAAAGCAGGATTTGTTTTTTCTAATAGTTTTAGCGATAATAATGGTTTTAGGGACTGGCAACATTTGTCTCGGGATTTAGAAAGACAAGAAACTAGCAAAGGGTGTTTCGAAAGTGTTAAGAAATAGGTTAATTTAAATTAATCAATTGAAAAAGGTTTAACTGTCGATTATATGAATTAGAATTTATTTTAAATAGAAAACAAAAAAAGGACATGTGTTTTCGAAAGAATTATTTTTGTGAATTTTGGCTTGACAAAATCTAGCTTTTAGGGGCAACAGTCAAAAAATATTCGAAAACGGTAATGGCAATTTTATGAAATTAATTGAGAAAATTGAAAATTTTGATAGTGTAGTGACTGACCATATCGGCAGGATTCAAAAAGATGACAAAAAAATGGCACATTATTTGGTCGATAAAATCCAAATTGAAATAATCACCTTAGTAGGAGAAAAAGTTTTAAAAATATAAAATATAAGTGAATCCTTAAAAATGTGCAAATATTTTTCAATTATCCTTGATTCCACATTGACATTATTATCGAGAACAAATCACAATTATTGTTAGATTTGTTGAGGTTCGAGAAAATTTTTTAAGATTCTGTGAAGTTAGGACCACTACTGGTCAAGGTTTAACTGATTTTAAATTTTTTAAAGGAATATGATATTAATACCCCCGATATACGAGGACAGGCTTATGACAATGGTGCCAATATGAAAGGCAAATACATTGACCTCCAAAAAAAATTTTTTAGATATTATTCCCAGAGCCTTTTTTGACCCTTCTGCCTTAATTTAGTCGTGAATGATGCAGCAAAAAGCTCGCTTGAAGTTACTAATTTTTCAGTATTATTCAGGAACTATGTTTTTTTTCGACATCAACATATCGATGGAATATTCTTTTAAAAGAAGTAAGCGCTAAAACCGCTCTCTGATACCCGGTGGGAGAGTCAAATTGATGCCATAAAGACTCTTAGGTATGAATTGGAAAAAGTTTATAATGCACTGTTCGCTATTTTTAATGATACATCTAGATATAATGACACAAGGAATACTGCAAGTTCCCTGATTAATAAAATAAAGTCATTGGAATTTATACGTTCCTTAGTTGTTTGGTACCATATTTTATTAAAAATAAATGTAGTTATCAAAATCACGCAAAAATCTGACGTTTTTTTTACCAGAAGCTGTACAAATGCTAAATGGAATTAAAACATTTTTAACAGACATGAAATCCGACAATGGGCCTATAAATTTGCTCAATAAAGGTAAAAAAATATAGCTCAAGAAATGGATGTAGAAACTTCATTTCCTGCAGTTCATACTGTTAGACCAAGAAGAAAAAAGACTTTTTATGAATATAAACATAAAAATGGACCAATTCAATCTTCAGGATTACATTTTAAAGTAAATTTGTATTTTTTATTCTTGATATTGCCATCTCAAAATTGGATGAGAGATTTCAAGATTTAGAAACACATGTTGAATCTTTTGGTTTTTTTTTAAATAACTTGAGTGTCTTTTCTAAAGAGGAAATAATGAAATATTGTACCAATTTAGAAACTAAACTAACTGACCCGGAAATAAAAAATTTAGATATAAATGCATAGATGTAATAGATCTTTACAATAATATGTCGACCAAAGGAGTGTTTTATAGCTTATCTCGTTGCTAACGAGTTAAAAGGAATATTTTTTAATTTATTTGTTGCGCTTAGAACATTTTTAACTATGTGAGTCACTATAGCTCATGGGGAGCGATTATTATCAAAACCTTAATTAATTAAAAACTACCTAAGATCTACCATGAGCCAATCCAGGCTTACAAATGTAGCTATAAGTATCGAGGAAGATATTTGTTTTAATTTAGATGTGACTAGTTAGGGAATTTGCACTTAAAAATGACAGACAAGTCGATTTTAGTATTTAGACGTGTATACCAACCTAGTGTTTTATTCCTTTTTTATTTATTTTACTTTATTTTTCGTTAAATAACTATGTAGATTTTTGTATTTTGATTATGCCAATTTATATTTATCTACATAGTATGTTATATAAGCTTATATTTATATTATAGGTATGTATCTATTCGCTGACTTAATAAATATATTTTGATGATTTAAATGTTCAAAATTGTGTTTTTATTAATTTTTCCTAATTTGCGATGTTTTCTTATAAACGTTTTCCAAAACTGCTGATGAGTCGCCAAATTTGATTATTGCACCCGGGCTGCAAAACCTCTAGGCTTAGCCCTGTAAATGATGACCCCGTCAATTGCTTCGATGCAATTTTCACGCATCCAACATTCTTCTAATGACTTATCACATTCCTTAGACTCTTTTCTAAATTTCATGAGTAGCAGTATTCAATTTTTCTTCCCATGTTTTCAAAACTATTGCGTCGCTGTAACTGTTATGTCCAAAATAGTTATCGTTGTGAATATTGCATATCCCCCAAATATGTTTAATAGGAATGAATTCACAATGGTGTGAGTGCAGTATTACAGTTGTTCATTCCTTTTGGCTAACTGTAGTTATTCTGGCTTAAAAAAGTCCTGAGGAAATGACATATTTTCATTCGTTAACCATTATTTTATTGTATGTACTAACTACTAGTCTTCGAATGATATGGTGCATTATTCAAAACAATAACAAATGATTCATGTAAACTTAAAAGCAGTTTTTCTTTCAACTATTTTACAAACATCTCCGTATTAATGTTGTCCTGACAATCAGCCGATTGTGACTTTTTCAAAAACGCAAGATCCGCTCCATCAATAAAACCATGTTTTCCAACCTCATGCAATATAGTATTTCTCTTTCCTTTAGTATCGGTGTGTTTTGTATATTTTATACTCTCTTCCTGCCAAATCCGTTTTATTCGACCTTCAGTAAAAATCAAAGTTTTGTCTAAATAAACAACTGAAGCGTGTTCTTTTTTGAAATTATTATAGTATCTTAAAACCTTAAATATTTTATGAACGACACTAGCTCTTATACATCACGCTTATCTATTGTCTTCCAGTTTAAACCTAAAAGAAATCTGTTTAAAAACTCTTTAGAGAGTTACTCTGGAAATTTCGAATATATTTCTATTAATTTTTTATCACCGCCTTTACAGAAACATGTTTTTTCTTTGTACGAATTTTATATATAATGTCTTGAATTTTAAACTTACAACCCTCAGGAAGACTAGGTTTGTATTGTGCGACCTCTACCTCACTATTTACACTTGTTCTCTTTTCAAAACTAACTTGAGTTTTGTCTCACTAATACACAACGCATTAGATACACATTTATGTGCAGATTGGTTTGGCCGTAAAGAAACTCCATTGGATTTTTAGTAGTAAAATAAGCTTTCAAATTAAATATAACTTGATTTATATCTAAAACATGTCTCGCTATTTTCCCTGTTAATACTTACACAAACAAATGCTTTCCAATAACAAGTACTACAACGAGAGTTTACCATTTATATTTCTGCCCTAACAATGAAAAAACAAATATTTATGGTCGGAAATAGCTTTATTGCTTTTCAAAATATTTTCCATCAAAATAAATACACTTTTGCTTGTGTTTGAAACAATTTTTAAAGCACTTATTCCACTCAGATGAAGGTAACTGCAAAACATGGCTTTAAATGGTTCAACCGCTTCTTTGGGCGTCAAAAATTGTTGACCACGTAATATATTTTTGATGTCCAGGAAGAAAAAGAAGTCTTTGGGTGAAAAATCAGGACTGTACGGTGGATGACCCGGTAATTCGCTGTTTTTTGGCCGGTCAAAAACTCCATTGTATATGTGAGCTTGCGTCGTGGTGAAAAATAATTCTTCTGTTCTTATTCTCTTCCAAATTTCACTAAAAACTTTTGGCAGACAAATGGTTGTATACCATCCAGAATTGACCGTCTTGCATTCTTGTAACATTGTGAAATTTAGATATCTAGGAACCACATTTTCTAGCTACGCTTTACAAAACTATAAACAGAAGTGAAGATCAAGTGAATAGAGCAAACAGAGCCACAGGTTGCCCGAAAAAAACAATATGAAGATATAGAGCATTTAAACATTTAGAAAAACTGATGGTAAAACACTATAGGACAAAACTAGAAGTACAGATATACGACGTAGATGCAAGGTGAAGAATATCGAGGACTGGGCTAGAAATAGAAGAGTAAAATGGAACGATCATATAAGCCAAATGACAAAAAATAGAGTCGTAAAAACAGCAAGAGACGGTTTCTCAATAGTAAGACGATCAGAAGGAAGACCACTAAAACGATGGAATAACAACTTATTAGAGGCACATTGAAAAACAGACAGAGTCATGTCCAGAGAAAAAGAAGAAGGAGACATTCTTGTAACAACCCTGTAGTTATAGGACCATTTATAGAAAAGTTACAAAAGACTATTTGGTTCGATGTGCTTCTACGACAAACAACTTTTGATGTATTTGGTTTATTTTGCAATACACTTACCGTCGATTACTCTTTTGTTTCGAGCTTATATGCATAGATCCATGTTTTGTCACCTGTGTAGATGTTACAAACAGCAGTTATTGCACAGTGATTCCATTTTTTTAACATTTCCTTGCACCAATTGACACGAGCCTCTTGAGCTTTTGTCAGATTATGTCGGGTCCAACGTGAACAAATATTTTTGTGCCTTAATCTCACGGTATGTTATATGACGATCATGTTCTATCAGTTCATGCACAGGAACGACGTTCACGGAATTCGTTATGGAGAGAGACTACGACTGAATTCATTATACAAATTTTTTTTGGTTTTAAAGGATGGTGATTCCCATATAAAGATTTAAGTTCATCGATGCACTCTTGTCTTGATAATCTACGTTCACGTGGTACGACAAACCTATTAGGGTACCATTAATTTTCAACCGGTTTGGGAGTATTGCTAAAGCTTAATATGTATGTTTATATTAATCTGTCAGAGCTTACTGATTAGAACCCCATTTAATTCTAGGTAAAAACTTATCTGATTGTAACAAATATTTTGCAGGTATATATATGAAATATAAATATATATGTCAAAAATTTTATGAAGGGATATTTTATAAAGCGATAAAAGAAATATTAAGCTTTTCTATCGCTTGAAGCTCTTGTTCATTAAAGTCATTCTTTTTCTTCTGTATATTTTCTTCTCTTTCATTCCGAGCCATCTATAGTTTATCTTTTCGCCATGTTGTATGTTTTTATTGCATTTTTATATGCGACAAGAGCAGACAAACCCTGCTAGTAAAGGAAGACCAGCTCCACGTTGGGCTGACGACATCAGGCACATAATCAAAAATTGACAATAAAGAGCACAAAATCGCATAGAATGGACGAGTTTAAGGGAAGCCTTTGTCCAGCAGTAGTCGTGATAAAGGAAGGCTTAAAGATGATGATGAATGATATGCGACGATGTATGTGTAAACGTACAAAAAAAAAACAAGGATAAAGACAGAAATATGACACTATTTATATCATATTTTTAGTATTTTTTCTTCTTCTTTTCTAAAGCATTATTACTGTCTATATAAAAATTAATAAAATATTTTAGACGTTGCTATAATTTTGCCTTTATTCAATTGAACATCGCATATAGAAACAATTCGTGCCGGTCCTGTATTCTAAGGCCTTAAATGTTTGTCTAAAAATGTTGGATACCTGTTTCGTAAAGAAGAAAATACTGTTATTTTGATATCTAATCGCCCCGACGACGGTTTGAAGGATCTTGTTTTTACGGAGTATGTTTACATTTTATCCTCAGCTTCCATATTTGTACGTAAGGCAACAAAATATATATATGTGAAGCATAGCTCCAATGCTTTTTTGATAAAAGTCTGATTAAAAACCAGTTATTAGCACGTACATAATTACACACTGCAGGAATATATTTTACAGGAAGATATAACTCTAATGCAACTGTAATACTTGTCGTATTATTTTAACATAAACAAAACATGAACATGTAAATATTTTTAATTAAAATTAGTTTTCATTTCCATTAAATCCTGTAGTTAGTCTAAATTAGAATGAAAGAAATAAATTTAAGATATCTATTTAGACTATAATATTTCAGAAATGTATATAATTGGACCCTGAAGACCAAGGTTATTATTTGTTTATTTTATATTAACTAAGACATTTAATTTTATTTTATAATTTTTACATGTACTACTTCTGTGCTAAGCTAATTTTCATTTTCCTCAGTACAACGCTTTTTATTTTCAATTAACAATTTCAATTTGATGAAGATTTTCAAATACATTCTCTAACTTCTAATCCATTATCGCGGATTACCTTTACGTTTTTTTTTGGTTGGTTTACGGGAGACTATTATATTTGTCATTATTTTCATTTAAATCTCTTTTACTTACTTCCTTCGTGGCATTACAAACCTTCTTGTATTTTAGCCGACTTGATAACATGCCCTTCATTCGTCCCTTGACCAATATCCATCCAATTGTTCACGCCCATAGCTTTAAGGTCTCCTTCTACAGTATCTCTTCACCGGTGTTGATATCATCTACGTGGTCTTCTTCAAGTTAGTGCTTCTTCTCATATCAGCATCACTATTCTTTCATCAGAATTCTTCTGACGTGTCTACCCACTGGAGTTTTCTGGACTTTATTTCTTTTATTATGTCTGGATATAGTTCGCATCGGAAAAGCTAGATCCACCTTTAATCGGATGGGAGCCTTCTTCAAGAGCCACAACCTCTCTCTTGATACAAAAGTAAGAATGCTGCGATACTACGTCTTCTCTGTCCTTTTTTATGGTGTTGAATCGTGGACCTTAAACGAAGATATGTGCAGAAAACTGGAAGCATTAGAGATGTGGCTATATCGGAGAATACTTAAGATCAGGTGGACTGATTGAGTTACAAATGAGGAGGTCCCCAGAAGAATGAATAAGAACCGAGAGGTACTGACCACCATCAAATCCCGAAAGTTACAATTCTTCGGACATATTATGCGAAATGAATCCAGATACACTCTCCTTCAAGCCATTCTGCAAGGAAAAATATTTGAAAAACGAGGTCCAGAAAGAACAAGAACATCTTGGTTAAATAACCTCAGAATCTGGTTTAATACAACATCTGTGCAGCTTTTCCACGCTGCTGCAGATAAGATAAAGATTGCCATGATAATTGTAAACATTCGTAACGGATAGGCACATCAAGAAGAATAGTTTTTCGAGCTCTTTGTTAATTCGTATCCTATATTGTTCGGCTGCCCCATCAAGCACATGCTCAAAAATCTTCCTTAGGATGTTTCTTTCCCAAACACATAGTCGCTGAGTGTTAATCTCCCTACTTGTTGTAAGTTATTAATTCTTCTGCGTTTTGCTGAACTTATTTTTTGCTTTTTCTACAATTCTCTTAATCTCTTAAAGTTGTACTTTCTCATCCGTCCGTGTTATAGTAATCCTGTGTCTATCCAGAAGTGCACTAATGAGATTTTGTTTTCTTAGTCCTCCCATTTTTTTAACTTTCTTGGGCAAATTAAATAGATCGTATGTTTTGTAAAAGTCCTCGATCTCTTTGCATTTCTCTTTAAAGTATTTTTTTGCCTGCTTTTGTAGTTAATATCCCTGTATTTATTGCTATTTTTGTTCTTAAATTATTTCCGTTGATCAATCATATTGAGTATATCGCCATTCATACATTACTCTTTTTCCCTTGCAGAAGTCTTTGGTATTTATTTACACGGTTCCACACAATGTTTTAGTCGATCCCAGTGCTCACCAATATCATTGTTGTCTATGTTCAATTTGCTACAGTTTATATGCAGTTCGTGTTAAAAGCAGCTTTTAACGTTAGGTTTTTTGAGCTTTCCTGAGTCTTTTGTGAGAGTTCTTTGTTGTCTTTTAATGTTTTTAAGTGCATGTTATCCTGGCGATAACTCTGTTGTGATCAAAGGCCACATCTACTCCGAAATATACTTTTATGGCTTTAATAGCATGGTGGTATCTTTCTTTTATCATAATGTCTTTAATCATAGTAGTTAGTAATTAATCTGATTACTAACTAGTTCCTTCGATGTATCTGCGGGCGATCGCCAATTATACAGTCGTCTGTTTGGTAGCTTGAAAAATGTGTTTGTAATAATCCAGTTCTGCTTTTGGAAAAATTGTAATAGATGATCCTCTCTATCGTTGCGATTATACAGACTTTAGTTTCCTATACACCTTCCCACTTTGCCTCTCTCCAATCTTTGCATTGAGATCACCTAGGACGATCTTGATTTCTTTGGTTTTCAGTGCTTCTTTGATATCCCGATAAATATTCCACTATGCATCAACAATTTACCCATATATATCACCATCATTTTTCTACTCGTTTTGTCAAGTAAGACAGGAATGTAGTGACAATGCGCTGTCCTGAGTTTTGAATTCGTTTAGGAAAGCATGTTTGGGTTCTTTTACCCAGGACCTCCACATGAAGAGCATTTGGCTGATAGTTGTGCCTCTATCGCGCATCAGAGTGCTATAGGGGGGAAAGGGATAGTCTAAAGCATTGGAGCGCGGTGGTGTGACTCCTGATTTTACTCGAGTTAATACACCTCGCTCCAATGAATTGTTACACCCGAACGTAATTCTTAGGGGTTAACATTTCTTACAGGCTGGGTTTAATTAAATTGCTTACTTGCTTCGTCGACTAAGAACGAAAACAAAATAAATATATATAGACGGTTGCGTTTGGATTTAATTAAAGTCTCTTACCATTGTCTTACACGTATTTCTGGGTCTACCCGTGATCAGAGAGACTTGTAAGAAGACTAAAATCAAATCCAAACTCACCGGCAGGTATGGCAATTATAAGATATAATTACCACAGTTGCTTTTAGCAACCTCTAACGCGGTAAGCTGAAGTGAATGTCGATAGCGATAAGTAAACTGTATACCCAAGATTAAACAAGCCATTCAGAGCGACCCTTTGAACGTCCCATAATAACTTAATATGTTGAGAAATAACCTGAGTTGGTCCACCTGGCTTCACCAATACCCAGCATATCAATATTTAACCTGGTCATTTCTTAAATAATATTGTGCATTTTACCAGGCTAAAACATGCTCTGAACATTCCAGATTGCAATTCTAATGTTGAACAATTTTATTCTCTTATTTCCATTTTTCTGACAAGAAATTCGCTGAAAACGACCTGAGAGGCCTTGTTTTTCCTCCCCTGTCGGATCTTGGTTTCCGAGGGCCATGATCAGTAACGCCTTTGTTAGTTTCTAACACTATAATGATTGCACTAGGATATCCATGGGGATCTTTAATGTAGTGGTTTCTCCTTGTCTTTTACATTATTTGGAGCCGATTTCTCGACCCCAGGACAAAAGGTTTACCTACGACTTTTCAACTTATCCACCCAAAGCTGTTGGTCAACGAGTCATTTAAAGATATAAAATAATAAATTTGGATCATGAAATGATTGTGCAAAATAATAGTTTTAAGAACCTAGGATTGGTATTACAAAGTAATGTGGAAATAGACGGAGATGCTTGGATTAGATTTAAAGTGAGTTTAATGAAGTAGAAGTGAATGAGTGGTGTGGGACAAAAATTCAAATGCAAGTAAAGGGGAAATTCCATAAAACTTCATAAGATCAGTTATGATGTGCAAAGAATGCATGTAGCGGAAATAAGAATGCCTAGATAGATGAGTGAGGTGACAAAAAGGGATAATATTAAGCATAAGTATATTACTCGAAGTCTAAGGGTAGCACCAATTAATGCCAAAGTAAGAAATTATCAGTTCAGATAGTTTGAGTATGTTCAACGTCAAGACGTTAATCACCTAATATGAACAATTGCTGATTTGAAAGTTGCTGGTCGGAGTATACCGAAGGAACAGACGCATTGATATTGATAGGACTCAGTATATAAACTTTGTTTTTCTTTGATAGGGATTCTGCAGTTCCATTCTTCAATAGCTTTCTTCATTATTTATTCGCTATAATTTTGAAAGCAAATAGAGCTCACTTTACAGCCGTTCTTCTCAACCTTGATAATTCTGAAACTTTCACAGTTCTCCATCTACTGTAACATTTCCATTATTTGTACAGGTTTTGTATGAGTAGTTCAGGCAATACGGTATTCCCATTGCAGATACAATATGCTATTATGTAAATTTAATATAATATATTGCTATAAGTATTTCTCCAGTGTCCAGTTTACTAGGTGTAAGGCTTTAATATAGTTAATGGAGGACAAATATGTCTTAATCTTGAATTTTCTGAATTGATTTGACCTATATATAAGATCGAGGGCACTCTGTATTGGAAATTTCATTAGAATGTTGTTTTCGGGCGATCATTGCAGTCAAGACTGTTTGAAGTCAGGAGTAAATATTGGCTTTATTCCGTTTGGTTTGACAATTCTATCTATTTATGCTTTGAGACTCTTTATATGTGATGTATGTGATATATTGTACAACACACTTTGATATGATCTGATTCTTGATTGATGTTTGTTTGTTTTCGTGATAATCATTTCGAACATTTCTTTTAGAAAAGCAAGTTATCTTGATATACTTGCAGGGCATTGATCACTGATTTAATTTGTGAAGGTAAATTATTTTATTTAAAAAAAAAACCTTGAATTTAATAGTTCTTTATTAGGACGTCTAAATGAACTCAGATTAAATATTTAAATATCGTCATCGTGAACTAGGTACTAGAATATAGAAGAGAAACTAAAACATCCTTGCCTAAGGGCAAATAACGAATAATGTGTATTCAATATATGCTTGTGTAAGTGAGGGATTAATGTAAAGCAAAGATAGGGTTGTCCTTTATAGTGACAACACGTACGTGAGTAGTTTGTGATAATGTAGTGTAGTCACAATAAATAGTGAGCAGTTTAGTTAAAAATGTACTAGAATGGACCATAGATGACATCTAGTAGACAAATTCGAATGTAATTATAATTTAGAATTGTTTCTATTTCCTGTGTCCAATTCTTCTCGATCGATGACGATAAAATAAAATGTTGAAGTCGTGGATTAAAATATAGTTTTATTGACAACCACTGAATTATTACACTATAATTGTTGTTTAGGTAAAAATTTATAATATACTGCGTTCCAAACTAGTCCCGAAGGTATATTTATAATCTCACTAAAATGCTACGATTCATCAAATAAGTATATTGCCCTCTGTATAAAATAAAAACCTTTGGCTTTTAAAAGACGGCAAATATAATTTGAACCGAGGAATTGATTGCAAGCATTTCCTCAATATCTATTAGGCAATCTATAGTTTGCAGGACGTTGAACAAACTCTAATTAAGCTACTAATCGATATGTTTCACAATTATATACGGTGAAACTTTACAAATTTGGGTAATTAAGATTAATGTGAGATTATATATTAATGGACCAATTTGTGATTTGTGAACATCTAAATTGAAAATTTTCTTTAAGGAGCCTTAAGTTAAAGAAAAAATTCCAATTGATAAATTTTGTAGATTATCTTTATTAAAAGTTATTAAGAGAAAGCTAGTCTAAATACCTACTCAGGAGTTCAGATTAATATAGCAATAGGCAATACGTTACCCTAATATTACAAGGTTCTATGTAACATTTTTTACTAAATTAAGTTTTCAATATTACAAAGTTCTATGTGACTAGCACTACATCACAATTTGTATGGAAATTAGTTTGCTCACATACAACTCTGGTAATATTAAAAAAACCAAGGGTGTATGTACAAAATTATGCTTTATATGAATAGCAAAGTTCTATGGTAAACATAGAACTTTGGAATTTAAAATTTGATTAAAATCTAAATATAACATGGTTCTATGTTGTAACATACAACCTTGTTATTGTATTTTTTGTAAAAGTGAGGTTATGTTCCTGTATTTATAATACAAATCGCAAGCGTTTTTCGAGAGTGTTATTTGTGTCTAGAATTAAAAAAAATGAGTAATTTAAGTGATGACTATGTCCAAGACTCTGATGATGATGAGGATTACGTATTACCAGTTCAAAAATCATCGAAGATGAAAGAATGCAGGTAAGATTTTTCTATATCTTATATTGTGAGGTTAGGTTTTTATTTTTTATTTCTTTTTTTACAAAAAGTTCTTTGTTTCAGACTTAAAATTCGTGGACGTGTTATTAATATTCCCGTGTCAAGAAGTAGCAGCGAAAGTGATGACGAAACTAACTCAGAAACGGATTCAAGCAGGTAGGCATGATTTGCTAAACAAAAAAATTAAACAACGTAACATTTTATTAATTTCTTTTTATAATTTAGCTTGTTACTATTTAAAAACTAATTTGTTTTAGAAAAGCTCCTAGTTCGTCTTCCACCTCAATCATTCACACTCCAAAGAATAAAAAGGCCCCAATCATAGTTGTTAGCAATATTAAGATTAAAAATGCATCTAACTCTGGTTCTGGTGACTTGCAGTCTAACTTAAATAGGTAATATTTTTGACAATTATTTTGTTTAACTAAATCGCGAAAACATTTTTTTTTATTTTTATTTTAGACTCTGAGATAGCGCGTTCTACAACTTTAGTTCCAGAATTCACCAAGAAAATCCCGTCTTCAGAAGATAACAAAATTAAGATTCTAGAACCAGACCATTCTGATTTCGATGATACAAATAATATTGGACATATTTCCGAAGAAATTTTACTAGAAGAAGCAACTCATAATATAATAAAAGATAAAAAGATATTTACTAGAAAACGACAGAAAAACACTTCTGAATGGACATGTAACAAAAGAAAATCTTTATTTGATCAAGGTCTAGAGTATATTTCTTCTCGAAAAAAGGTAGTACCTGCTAGAAAGATTAGGAATAAAAAAGATTGTGTACAAAAGTGCAGAATGAAGTGCTCGCATCAAATTAGCGACGAACAAAGGAAGGAAATTTTTAAAAACTATTATTTACTCTCAGCCATCGAAAAGAAAAACTATATTTTGCATACCACAGAAGCTGAGACTCCTTGGAGACGAAGAAAAGGCAAAAATCCAAAAAATTCAAGAAAAAGCAAAAGTTTTAGGTTTTATTTTGAGATAAATAATCAAAAGATCCAAGTTTGCAAGGCTTTTTACACTGGGACTTTATGCATAAGCCAGAAACCAATTTATACGGTGCACAACAATAAAACTTCCACCAAAACCTTACCCGAAAGTAAACAAGGCAAACATCAAAAACGGGTAACATCACTCGAAGATAGTAACTTGGTCAAGGAGCACATTAACATGATTCCAAGAAAGGAATCCCATTACTGTCGCAAAAAAAACTAATAAAGAGTATTTAGAAAGCGGATTAAGTATCAAAAAATTGTATGAGCTTTATTTGGATTTTGCTGGAGAATGCAAAAAAAATCCAGTTTCTTTTGCTGTCTACAGAAAAATATTTTGCAACTATTTTAATATAGCTTTTCACAAACCAAGAAAAGATAGATGTGATACCTGCGAAGAAATAAAATTAAGAAAAATGGAGAAGAGGGAAGACGAAGAATCACAACGAAGATATACTGATCATTTGAAAGAGAAAGAGTATATGAGAGAAGAAAAACAAAGAGATAAAGAAAGCGGAATACCTTTATTATGTTTTGATCTGGAAAATGTTTTGACATGTCCAAAAGCATAAAAAATTTCTTTTATAAGAGCAAATTAAATGTGTACAATATGACCGGTCACCTTTCGGTTGGGAAAAAGGTGTATTGTGCCGTGTGGACAGAAGCTTTACATGGAAGAAAGGGAAATGACATTGCAAGCGCAGTTTATAAAATAGTAGGAAAAGTGTTGGAGGACCATCCAGAGTTTACAAAAATCATTTTGTGGAGCGATAGCTGCGTTCCACAGAATCGAAACAGTCTTATGAGTTATGCTCTCAGTTACCTAATTCAAAAACATCAGAATGTGCAAAATATTTCCATGAAATTTTCTGTTCCAGGACATGCTTGTATTCAAGAGGTCGATGCAATCCACAGTGCAATTGAAAGAACGTTGAATAAAGTAGAATATTATTCTCCTATATCACTTCTGCGCTACCTTTTAAAAGTAAACCGACAAAATCCATATACAATAATTCAAATGAAACAAGAACATTTTATAGATTTTCAGTCTTTTTCCAGCCAACTGAACTACAACGCTGTACCATTTTCAAAAGTAGTAGCATTAGAATTTTCTAAATCTTTTTTTGAACTGAAGTATAAAGATACTTTTGATCCAACCAAAGAGCTAAAAACTGTAAATTTACATCAAAGAAAATTACGAAAAGGTCATGTTAAAACCGAAACAGAACCACTCATTCCGCTTCAATTAAAAAAATGTGATAAGGCTGTTGTACTTCCCCCAAATAAGATAGATGCCCTAAAATCTATGTTCAAGTATATCCCTGAAGTTGATAAGGAATACTACGAGTGTATTTTCCTCCAAAAATAAGATTTAATTTGTTTTTTTTTGTAGTTAACAAAGTTCTATGTTAATTTTTTAAATAAATAAAATTTTCTTGCTATATCAAGGTTCTATGTTTTTTTTTCAAATACCTTTTCTTCTAATACAAAAACCAATTTTTTGTTAATTTTTTCTTTAAATCACCTTTAATACATATGTACATTTTTAATTTAAATTCAAATTTAAAATATATAAAACAATTTGATTTTTATGAAAGCTCATTTTTTTAAATCGATTTTTCTCAAATTAGCAATATTGTTACATACAACCTTGTAATATTAGGGTAACGAATAGTGAAATTGCTTACCCTTTAAAATTATTTTTTCCATTTTGCTGAACATATTTTATTGCCAGAAGGTAGAATTCAATATTTATTTGTTTATTTGTATAATTACGACGATCACTTAAGCAAAAACTAGTCAATTAACACTATTCCTAATTACAATAATTAACCTTCTGCATAATTGAAAAGTACATGTCTTGATGTTACATTTAAATATATAACTTAATAAATAAAAATGGGTATTTTTCATTTATTAAAATGTCGAAACGGAATTGCCGGTAATTGAAGTTATTTGTAAAACCAATTTATTGGAAACATTCCAGAATAAACAGGTTAGAATAATTTATGTTATATTTTGATTACTTTATTATAGCGGCATTTTTTTAAGACAACACAAGTTAGAATTAGGGCAATTGCGATAACCACAAGGTAATTATTTCTACCATTATTAATTATCATAAAAGTAAAACTGATTCTTGTGATCCTAAAAACAAGAAAAAAGAAATGGATTCCCCAGAAAACTACGACCTGTATGAAGATACACTAACCAGACATATACAAGACATGCAAGACGAAATAGAAGATGCAGATTAAGCAAATGATGGCATAACGTAGGAACTAAAAGAAAAGAAAAGAAAAGGGATTGCTGCCCGACTGTTCTGACACATAAAGAAAAACTAAGCCAAAATACCAAAGAGCTAATAGGTAAAAGAAGACAGCAGACGGAAAAATACGGCTCTAACTACACAACAATAAAGAAATTAAATAAAGATATCCACCGGTAAATCCGAAAAGACGTAAGAGAAAACAATACAAGAGAAATAACTAAATTAATTCAAGAAAACTCCAGTTTAAAAGTTTCAGGGATCAGAATTAATGCCAAAAATAACTCCATACGAAATCAAAACGGCACTTTTAGAAATGAAAATAACAAATCTCCTGGCGATGACGGAGTAGTGATCGAAGCGATCAAACTAATCAATAAAATTATCCAGGCTTTGGCCAAGCTTTTCACCGAATGCATCTACCAAGAAAAACTCCTTCTCAATAAAATAATGCAGTCATTACTTTATCACACAAGCAAGGAGACATAACAGATTTAAAAAACTACCGTCCTATCAGTTTGCTTTCATATATATTTAGGGATTCTACAGTATTCACTGCCTTCCCTCGCCCAACCGTTTCCATCTCTCTCTGTTGTTCCATTCTCCATCGTTTAGTCCTCTCTTACTCATGGCGTCGTCTACTTCGTTCCTTCAGGATTTTCGGGGGTCGTCCTCTTTTCCTCCTTCCTATGGGGCTCCATTCGGTTATTCTTTTTATCCATCTGCTGTCGCTAGCTCTTCTTACATGTCCATACCACTTTAGTCTTTTTTGTTCTATATATGTTAGTATGTCTGTTTCTATTGATGTTCTTTGCTTTATTTCGTCATTACTTCTCCTATCCATTCTTGTTACTCTGCAGCATCTTCGCAGGCATTCCATCTCTGTTGCTATTATCTTACTGCTGTTTTTCTTGTTTATGATCCAATTTTCGGCCCCATATGTCATAATACTTCGCACTAATGTTTTATAAATCTGCGTTTTTGTCTTCATATTTAGGTGTCTATCCCACCATACTGAGTTAAGTTGTCGGATTGCTGTTCTTGTTTGTCCTAATCTTTGTGTAATTTCTTTCTCTGTTGTTGCCTTTTTTGTGATTATAAACCCCAGGTATTTGAATTTATCCTTTTCTTTGATTGTTACGTTGTCATCAATCTGTAGATCTTCTATGTCTTCTTCACTTGTAGATAGGTACTCTGTTACTCTGAGATAGCGCGTAGTCCAGCCTTGGTATATTCTTCTTGTAGTTTCTTCATCATGTAGCTGAGGTGGTCTTGGTCTTGTGCAATCACTACTTGATCGTCTGCAAAACTTAACGTATATAGGTATTCGTTCCGTACCGGTACTCCCATGCCTTCGCATTTTCTTTTCCATGTAGTCAAGGCTTTCTCTAAGTATATTTTGAATAGGGTTGGAGATGTGGAACAACCCTGCAGGAGCCCTTTTATTGTGGTGAAGTCTCCTATGATTCTTGTTCCCATTTTAATGGACACTTTATTTTCTTTATACAGAGCTTTTGTAGCTTCTATGAGTTCCGTCTGTATTTCTAATTTGTACATTGCCTCCCATAGTTCTGACCTTGGTACAGAGTCATACGCCTTTCTCAGATCCACAAATGCCAAGTGTATATCTCTATTTTTTGCTTTTTTCTTTTCCAACAGTTGTTCCAGTGTGTATATGTGGTCTATGCATGATCTTCCTGCCGTGAAGCCTGCCTGATCCTCCCCGATTTTGCCTTTTATCGCTTGCTCTATCTTTTCTCGCAGTATCTTCCCATATAATCTTCCTATTGATGATATTACGCTTATTCCTCTGTAGTTTTCGCATCGTTTTCTATCTCCTTTCTTAAATATAGATGTCATATATGCCGCCGTCCATTCCTTTGGGAGCTGTTCTCCATTTATGGCTTTCTGAAATATCCATTGTATCATCCGGTGTAATTTTTTTGATCCGTATTTTATAAGCTCAGGTGAGATGCCTCCAGGTCCCGGTGCTTTCTTATTTTTGATTGCTTTTATGGTCGTTCTCATTTCCCTATCTGTTATTTCTATTTCTTGTTGTGGGAATCTGCTTCGTCTTCGCCTGTTTTCTTTTCCAATGAATTGTGGTCTTTGTTCTGTTAATAGTTCCTTGTAGTAGTCCTTCCATTCTTTGTCCTGTATATTTCCCAATTTAGTTTTTTCTAGTTTTTTCTTTTGAGTTTTGTTTCAATCCTCTCAGTACTTTCCATGACTCCGAAGTTCTTGTACCTCCTATATATGTTTCAATATTTAAGCAGATTCTTTCCCATTCTTCATTCTTTTGCTGTGTTATTTGTTTTTTCACTTCCTTATCTTTTTCTCTATATTCTTTATAAACTTCATCGTTGTTTGTAGTCAGCCATTTTCTGTGTAGTTGCTTTTTTTCTTCAATTATTCTTTTCAATTGTTTGCTTTCAAACATATATAAACATTTCACAAAAATTATCAAAAAAAGACTGGACGCTAAATTAGACTTCCATCAGCCTAAAGAACAAGCTGAATTTAGATCGGGATACAGCACTTACGACCAATTATTAGTGATAAAGAACCTGATAGAGAAGTCTGCAGAATATTACAAACCATTGGCACTGGTGGACGCATACAGATTGATGATGAAAACTGATTTTTATTATTCGAGTAACTTGTTTTATCAAAGATCAGAAACAGTTTTGGCAAATTGTTATCTATCTTGAATCTTCCCTAGCAACTCGTTTGAGCCTAAACCTGTCTAATCTAGGAAGTCTACGTTCAGGACTTAAACCTGGTCCTGGTCTTAAACCAGAAGAACTGTCTACGTCCTGCACCGCATCTACCTTTAATTTTACCGTTTATTACAAAGTGCTGCAATTTAAAAAAAAAATGATCAATGACTGAAAAGTGAAAGTTGTTTTATAACTCTTTTGCCGTATTTATTGTCAATCTGCCATCCCATTTTCCTTATCACGTATAGATTTTTCACAAAACTGTCCGCCATTTAACTTTTGTTTTAAAAGATAGGTCTGCTATAATGGCTATGCTTAATAAATGAAAATATTAAGACGAAGAAAATAAAAAAAAAATCATTTGTAACAAGTTAAAAACTGACTCTAAATTCTCTCCTACCAAAGGTAAGACCTCTCAAAAATTTATAATAAAACAAAAAACTATTTCTGTTTGCCAGTTCCTCCTGCTTAGAAGTGATGTTGTGCTACAAAATATCCCCTTTTAAATTAAATGTTTGTTTTGTCTTTTTGAATGTGTTCTGTTTGTCCTTAAGTGTTTTTATTTTAATTGACATCACAATAATTTCTTTTCTACTAAAATACAGACCAAAATTGTTTTACAGCATCTGATTTACCAAGTACCGTTGACCTGAAGATGCCTAGCAAATTATAGTATGTGAAACCGGTCGGTGGTAATACAGTAGACACCCTCTATAACGAGAACTGAAATGGCAGACTAATTACCTCGTTATAAGCCGATCTCGTTATATCAGACAACAATAATACTGTGCATACATATGAATATGTATTTTTCTAAAACAGTAACTTCCTATAGTGACGCCATTCGGAGAAATATAAGATACTAATAAATATTGTTTAAATGGCGTTTTTGAAAAAAAAGTTGTTTACTTTTATTGTTAATGAAATAGATTAAAACAAAAAAGAGTTGTTTAGTTTTATTGTCAATCATATACGTTAAAACAAAAAAACTGTACTTACATTTTTTTTCCAACTACATAATGTATAAAGCGTATTTTCAAAGATAACATAAACTATTGCTTTTGTAATTGGAAGTCTGTAATTTTTAACTGCTTTAAATTGTCCAGTATCATTCTATCTATCATATTTTCTAAAGATGTGAAACAGTTGTATTTATTGTAAAGAAGTTTATTGCAGGGCAGTTAAAAAGGATATTATTTTATTTGTAGCAACGGCTGGGCCAAAAACGTAAAAAACATGTTTTTCGTTCTTTTTTCTCTCGGTATAACCAAAGTTGCCTCGCTATAGAGGGTTATAGTTCAATATAAATTTCACGGGACATCTAATGTACCTCGTTATAAGCGAAACCTCGTAATAACCGTGTTCGGTATAGAGGGAGTATACTGTAGAATAAATTGATTGTGAGTAAGTCTTATTCTTATTCTTATTTCTTTTTACCCATTTGAAATGGACTCACACAGGCAACATATTCAAGATTTTAATAGAATTTCATTTGAAGTACATGTTGTAATTAAAACCAAATGGTTTTTACTTTTTCGATTAGAATACAATGAAATCATGTTCAAATCGTTTGTCAACTGGTCTATCCTACGACTTTTGTCCCTTTTTAAAAGGGATTATCTCGATGTCATAAAATCAGAATTAATATTTTCGTGTGAAATTGGAAAAAGTGTACACACATATCGCGGCAGCCAGCAACGTTGGCACGGCGAAACAAATTAAAAATGATAAGGAAGGGCTGATAGAAACGGGAAGATATCTCGTTAGTATTTATCTGTCCCACAGGACGCCGCGCACAACCAACGGGGAATGCCGGTCTCTACGGCAGGCAGCGGGAAAAAGGGGATAAGGACCCGATGCACCTCATCATTTAGTTTCGTTATCGGAGGCTACCGCCGCCGACTTGATTAATTTCAATTATATACGGAACGAAAACAAACGTTTAATGCTGCAATCTATTACTGAGTTTATAAATTAATAAATCTGGTAATGTTATAAGGATTACGAAGAAAGTTATGTGAAATTAAATATGAAATTTTGTTAAAGAGATATCTTGTGATAGCTCTAATCCAGAAGGAGGAAGATTGTAAAGAGGATGTATACATGTGTTTGGAATTATTTAATAAAAAGAAGAAGAAAACTTTGGAAATTAAACATGTGCAATACAACTTTAGTGTGTTATCATTGCATTAAATCAGTATTGCTATACAGCTATATTATGCAGTATTTGCAAGAAAAGTGCTTTCCATAAAAGCTGTGCTGAAAGG
Organism: Diabrotica undecimpunctata; assembly: GCF_040954645.1. Classification (NCBI taxonomy): domain Eukaryota; kingdom Metazoa; phylum Arthropoda; class Insecta; order Coleoptera; family Chrysomelidae; genus Diabrotica; species Diabrotica undecimpunctata. Next base: position 3,411 of record NW_027312439.1, on the reverse strand, counting down.
ATATGTCAAATAACCAATAATATTATCCGAATGTCTGAAAATCGAAGTTTCCTAGCTGAAATGAAAGTATTAGAGTGTAAAGAATCTCATGCAATATTGAATTTATGGGACACAATTAAAGGAAGAGGTTAGTGCTTATTCTCTAGTTTTGGAGATTGCTAACGATCTTCTACAGTGTAATATTCACGTAACAGACAATAAAGAATATACTACGGAAGAACACAAAAAGAGGCCCTGTTATAGTTGCAAAATTTGCAACTCAAGAAATACAAAACACAATAATGAAATGTCGACAAGGGAGAAAGTAAGACTCAGATATGCTCAGCTGTAACAAAAACAATAAAACAAATACCCAAGTATATGTCAATGAGTCCCTTACACAAGATGGCAGAAATTTGTTTAATATAGCCTTCTTCTTCTTCTTCCTATGCCGTCCCCATTAACGGAGGTTGGCGACCACATTTTTAAGGCTTCTCTATCTTTTGCAACGTGGAATAATTCGTCTACAGTCATGCTAATATAGCCTACAAAACTAAAAAACAAACAGGTTATAAATATCTGTGGGTTAAAAATGGGAAAATCTATTTGAGAAAAGAGAATGAAAGTCTTCTTATACGAATAACATGTGAGGAAACAATAGTTGGATTACAAAAAAATATGAAATAAAAGGGCTATGAATCAAAATATTCAAGCTTGTTTATATGATAGTTTAGAAAAACTAGTGCTAAATTTAAAATCCTGTATACGAATAGCCGCTCAATGAAAAACAAACTAAGTGAGATTGAAATCGTATGTTACCAAATTAAGAAGGGAAGAAAAGTTCTTTAACGTCAATGGTTATCAGACATTTTATGTAAGCAGAGAAAAGCGAGGTGGTGGTATTGGTATTTTAGGAAAAGATCTCTACCTAGTTAATGAAATTACTCGATATGAAGATATATCTTCTTCTTCTTTAGGTACCGTCTCCTCTAAGGAGGTTGGTAATAATCACAGCTATTTTCACTTTTGAGATTGCAGCTCTGAACAAGTCTACGGATCTGCAATTATACCACTTTCTCAGATTGTTGAGCCAGGAGATGCGTCTTCTTCCAATACTTTGTTTTCCTTGTATTTTCCCTACGTTATGGTTTGTAGCAACACATATTAATCCCCTCTCATAACGTGGCCGAGATATTGTAACTTTTTTTATCTTAATCGTATTCGTGAAGATATATGTTCAATGTTATTTCTTTATATTGAAAAAGTCAATATAATTGTTGGTGCAATATAATAGACTATGAGATTTTAGCGTATATGAATTTTATTCTATTCTAGAAAACAAACTTGACATGTTAACTGAGTACAAGAAACCAATTCGTCAAGCATTTTTGTTTAAATGAGGAGATAATCTATGGAATGCAACTTTTAGAATCTCCTTATCTCTCTTACACAAAGCACACACTAAATAAAGCAAAAAACATCAATAGAAACAGACATACTAACATATATAGAACAAAAAAGACTAAAGTGATATGGACATGTAAGAAGAACTAGTGACAGCAGATGGATAAAGAGAATAACCGAATAAAGCCCCATAGGAAGGAGGAAAAGAGGACGACCCCGAAAATCCCGGAGAAACGACGTAGACGACGCCATGAGTAAGCGAGGCCTAAACAATGGAGAATGGGACAACAGAGAGAGATGGAAACGGTTGAGCGAGGGAAGGCAGTGAATGCCGAACGTTTTCGCCAAAGAGAATTAATTAGGCTTCTTCAGGGCTGAAAGAGAATAAATTATAATTAGCTACCATATATTATCTATTAAAACATTATTGATCTTACCGTAACTTAGAATTGTAGAGTTAGAATATTAAAAAACTTTGCTAGTAACATAGTGGTGTTTTTTGTTACTATGTGCAAAAAAAGTTTTTTATAAGGATTGAAATGTATGGTAGCTTCGAACTTGACACGTAAAGGCTTACCCAAGGTTAATCGAAAAACCCAATGCAACTACATTTAAAAGGAGGCAATTCTTTGAAATGTCGGCAATAACTAAATTTTTGATTTTTAGATAGTTAGAAAGTGAGGTTCTGTTTAAGCCAGAACGCAAGCGCTGACAACTTCATTATTAGTTGGTATGAATCTTTATGTCATTAAGGTTCATTGGTAAAAACGAATGAATTTAAATCCCAGTAAAGGGAAATATTATTTTGATTTTCTTTATTTAATTATATTATATTGTTCATGTATTATTGAATCTTATTGAGACGTATCTAAGAAAAGCAAGGGAATGTTATATATTTTTTGTTAATGAAAATTAATTATTAAGGTATGTTAGTTGTTAATGGATATATCAGTCAAGTTAGTAATCTGTGATATAGTATTGTTCTTGGTATCTGATTTAAGTAACAGGTGGTATATATCGCTTAGATTCTTGATGTCACTCTTAACATTAATGGAGAAATCGTTAAAGAAAATATAAGACATTTCAATGAACTCTCTTTTAGATTTATTGTTCTCCCGGTGGAGAATTGTGGTGTTAGTATAGTCCATGAGATGACCAGTGGAATGGACATGTTTGGCTAATGCATAACGGTCAGGGTGAAGTCGAGAATCACTTTTGTGTAGTGTAATACGTGATTTCAATAATTGAGATGTTTGACCGATGTAGGAATTGTTGCAAGAGAGACATGGAATGTTGTAGACAATATTACTAAGCCTATCTATGGAAGTCTTATCTTTTATCTTAGAATAAAGATTATTAATTGTTAGGGCTGATCTACAAGCTACATTAAGTTTAATGTTGTTATTATTATTGCCAAAGCTATTTTCAACGCTTTTCAGAATCCTTGTTAACCCCGGAGTGATATCTCTGAAATATGGTAATGAAAAATATTTGTTTATAGGAGTATCAGAGACTGGGTTCCCACTTAAGACATCAGGATCAGCATTGTTAGTCGCGAAGGAAGGTGAAATATCTTCGTCATGGATAGTATTAAACAAAATCTTATTAACTAATGGTGTTGGATAAGCGTTTGAAATAAAAAGTTTCTGTAGGATTTGTAGGTTTTTTGTAATCAAAAATTTAGTTATTGCCGACATTTCAAAGAATTACCTCCTTTTAAATGTAGTTGCATTGGGTTTTTCGATTAACCTTGGGTAAGCCTTTACGTGTCAAGTTCGAAGCTACCATACATTTCAATCCTTATAAAAACTTTTTTTGCACATAGTAACAAAAAACACCACTATGTTACTAGCAAAGTTTTTTAATATTCTAACTCTACAATTCTAAGTTACGGTAAGATCAATAATGTTTTAATAGATAATATATGGTAGCTAATTATAATTTATTCTCTTTCAGCCCTCAAGAAGCCAAATTAATTCTCTTTGGCGAAAACGTTCGGCGAAACAATTGATACTCTTAGAGAGCGCG
>NW_027312438.1:0-29965 GCF_040954645.1 Diabrotica undecimpunctata | reverse complement strand
CGCGCTTATCTCAGAGTGATGATACTGGGCCTGACATTATACGAGAAGAAATTGAATATGCAATGAAACAAGCTAAAGGTGGTAAATCTCCCGGGCTGATGAAGTTACTATCGAATTACTCAAAATTGTGAATACTGAATCTATTGACCTTCTTTTGGATCTATTCAATACCATATATAGAACAGGTATAATACCTAAAGAAGGGCTCCAATCAACATTCATACTGCTACCCAAAAAACCCAATGCAAAGGAGTGCAATGAACATCGCACCATAGCCTTAATGAGTCATGTCTTGAACCTGTTTTTAAAAGTAATTCACAATAGAATACATAAGAAATTAGATGAAGGCATAAGTAAGACACAAATGGGAAAGGACTGGGAACACGAGAGGCACTGTTTGCAGTAATTATTATTTCGCAGAGATGCTTAGATATACATAAGGAAGTATATGCCTGTTTTATTGATTTTGAGAAGGCATTTGACAGAGTGCAGCCTAATCGACTTAAAGAAATTTCATTAAATAAAAACGTAGACAGTAGAGACATTAGAATCACATGTAACCGGTATTGGAACCAAACAGCAAAAGTGAAAGTTGAAAATAAACTGACCGAGGATATCCAGATTCGCCGTGGAGTCCGTCAAGGGTGTATTTTATCACCCTTGTAATTCAATTTATACTCAATTTATACTTGGTTTTCTTCAATTTGAAGAAAACCAAGTTCATGGTATTTACAAAAGCACAAAACATCAAAGTTAAGCTAGTACTAGATAATACAGAAATTGAACAAATATCTTCGTACAAATACCTTAGAGCATGGATCACAGAAGATACTGATCAGACAAAAGAATTAAGATGCCGCATTGAAATTGCACGGTCAACTTTTAATAGAATGAGAAAACTTTTTGTAATCGCGATATCAATATATCGCTCCGATTAAGAATGCTTCGATGTTATATTTTCTCTACCCTTTTGTATGTTGTTGAAGCTTGGACACTTAAAAAATCCAACATTAAAAACCTAGAAGCATTCGAAATGTGGTGTTACCGACGTATTTTAAAAATATCATGGATGGATCGCAAAACAAACGAACAAGTTCTCGAGCAACTAGGAAAAAAATGCGAAGTTTTAAATTCCATAGAAATCAGAAAATTGGAATACTTGGGGCATATCATGAGAGGTGAAAATTACAAACTACTAAGGAATATAATGTAGGGTAAAATCAAAGGCAGAAGAAGCGTAGGAAGACGTAAAATCTCGTGGCTACGCAATCTCCGTGAATAGTTTGGATGCAGTTCAATTGAACTATTCAAGCGTGTAACCAACAAAATTATAATTGCCAGAATGATTTCCAATCTCCGATAGGAGCGAAACTTGAAGAAGAAGAAGAATTTCAAAAATAAAAATGAAATAAAAAAGTATACATGATCTGCAGCTGTCACGAAATACTGCGACGCGTCGTAATTGTTGGTTCCAAATTCTAATGAAAAAGTGCAGAGATATCTACTCCGGTACTTATTTTCATTCGGATGGTCTTTGATGATGTCTCAACAAGAAAAGAGATGCTAACAATGATATCCTTAAAAGACAGAACACGTGGCATTGATTTATTCACGAAAATCAAACATTATGTCGGTGAGATTAATCTGCTTTTGTTTAAGCTCGTTTCAATAACAACAGATGGGACTCTGACAATGATTGGTGTTATTATTGGATTTATACCACTTTGTCATAAAGATGATGACTTTCCGAACTTCATTAATTACCACAGCCTTATTAACCAACAGGACCTGACCAGTAAAAGGCTTAACACAAAAGACGTGATGGATATTGCGTTTAAAATTGTTAATTCAATAAGAGGCAAATCTCTGCAAAGACGGCTGTTTAAGCAACAACTGGATGACAAATAACCAGATTTAATCTTACACACCGACGTAAGGTAGCTGAGTCGCAGCAGGTTTTTGCAAAGGTTTCGAGATTTGTTAACTCACATTATTAAGTTTCTTGAGGAAAGGGGTGATGATCATTAGCAATTACGTGACTTATACTGGCAATGCGATTTTGTATTTCTAGCAGATCTCACCGGTAAACTGAGCAGATTTAATCTGGAACTGCAAGACAACAACAAAACATCAGAAATGATGAGTTCTGTTGCATCATTCAAACTTCAAGTAGTATCTTCCATAGTTGATATTGAAAAGAAAAGGTTTTCAAGATTTACGAACATTAAATTTATTTATATTATTTTAATATTTGCTTTATTTTTCTTGGGTATAGGTATAAATGTCGATTTAAGCCAGTCTTCTGGGAAGATGCCAGTAGTATATATTTTGTTAAATAGTAGTGTTAAGGACTGAAGATTTTCTTCATTGATAAGTTTTATCATCTCTTGATATATCTCATCTCAACCTGAGGCCTTTCGTGGATTTGCCGTATTGATTGTTTTTGTAACTTCCGATGTTAATATATCAAGTATTGTGTCTTGTACTATATTCATTTGTGGTTGTATTCTTTCGTCATCAAACAGATCTTCGAATGAATTTTTTCCCATATATTTCCTACATTTTCTGGGCTAGATACTATTTGGTTGTTATAATCTATTAGGGTTGTTGTAGTTATTTTTTTTTTCACATTTATATATATATATATATATATATATATATATATATATATATATATATATATATATATATATATATAAGGTTCTTGAACTCCTAAGTGGAGCATAGAGCTTCAGTGAAAACGCGCCATCGGGTTCTATTTTGCGCTAAGGCCTTCACCTCATACCAAGACTTTCCTTGGCCTCTTATCTCGTCCATGATGGACCTTCTCCAAGTTTGTACTGGGCGACCTCTTTTTCTTTTCCCTTGGGGATTCCACTCTAGGGCAGTCTTTGCGATACTGCAACTATTTTTTCGGAGTGTGTGACCGAACGCGCTATCTCAGAGTGACTTAATTTCATTTTGTACCCTCTTTTGTTTGGTCAGGTGTAGCAGATCGTCGTTACTGAGGGTGTTAGGCCAGAATATACGAACAATTCTTCGTAGACATTTGTTAACACAGACCTGCAGTTTGTCTGTGAGGGTGTTTGTCACTTTCCAGGTTTCACATCCGTAGAGTAGAACAGACATGACATTTGATAGGAATATTCGGATCTTTGTCCTTGTAGTATACTCGCCAGATCTCCAAACAGGGTTGAGCGTGCTGAAAGCTTGTTGGGCTTTTCGTATCCTCATACGAATATCGTCTTCTGTACCTCCGTTTTCTGTTATGACACTTCCAAGTTACGTAAAGTTTTCCACATTTTCAATCTGCATATTGTCGATAGTAAATAGCGTGTTGTTCCTTGCATTTATTCTCATGGACTTGGTTTTACTAATATTGATTTTCAAACCTATTTTGTTGGCTTCAGTGAAAAGTGTTTCCAATTGGTAAGCCAGATCTTGGAACCTTTGACCTAATAGACAGATATCGTCCGCGTATTCTAGATCGCTTAGGCGTGTGGTTAACGTCCATTGTATCCCTCTTGTGTCGGAGTCTAGTTTGGAGAGAACATAGTCTATAGCTATGTTAAAAAGAAACGGAGAAAGCACGCATCCCTGTCTAACTCCAGTAAGTACGTTGAATTCGTCACTGTTGATCCCATTGTGTGTCAGGCTGCATTTTGCATCAGTATATAGTGACTTTATAATAGAAATTATTTTTTGCGGGATGTTTCTTAGCTCTAAAATTTTCCATACAGCAGCGTGAGACAAGCTATCAAAGGCACGTTCAAAATCAACAAAAACCATGTATAGGAGTGTGTTCCATTCAACCGATTGTTCCATTATTACCCTCACAGTATTAATGTGGTCTATGCAGGAGGATTCTGGTCTAAAGCCTGCTTGATTAGCTCGAAACTCAACCTTGTTTGTTATTCTTTTCAGTATACGCGCTATCTCAGAGTTATTTATGACAGTAAGCAAGGTTATTCCTTTCCAATTTTTGCACAGTGTAAGGTTGCCTTTTTTTGGAAGCTTGATAATGTTACCTTTTTTCCAGCCCGCTGGAATGTGGTTTGTTTCCCAAACCTCTCGGATTATTGGGAGCAAAAGTTCAGCAATTAGATGCGGATCAGCTTTAAGTATTTCAGCAGCAATGTTATCGATTCCCGGTGACTTGTTGCGTTTTTCACATTTGTGACTTTTCTTAGTAATCTCCTCAGTTCCTCACATCTGCTGTTCAGCCATTTTTCTTTGGCTTTTCTGATTTTGTTTTGAATGGTTGTCTAAGTTTCTTTATATTTTATTGCATTGCAGTTTTTGTAAGATCTTCTTACGTGCATCAGTTCTAGGATTTCTTCTGTCATCCATGTATTCTTTGTTTTTCTTGTGTTTGTATAGTTGTGATTGTTGTTTTGAAGGTGTACCAAATACTTTCTACTGATTCTTCTGTTACCGCGGGTGCTTCACTGAATTTTTCTTTGAGTGTATCATTGAGTATTTTCTGTATCTCTGCCTGTACTGCTGGATCTTTAACTTTTTCGGGGCTAGGTTTTATCTTCTCTCTGCATTTGATTTTCTTCAGTTTAATTAAGATTTTACCGATAACAGGTTTGTGGTCGGAACCGATGTCCGTCCCGGGATATGTTTTAACTGCGCTGATTTCCTTTCTATAACGCTTGTCAATTAATATATAATCAATCTGGTTTCTTATTATGTGGTTTTGATTATCCCCAGGTGCTTTTTATGTATATAATCTTCTTTTTGGTAGTTTAAACCAGGTGTTTGCGATCATTAGATTTTCTTCTAGGCGCAATTGGACCAGTATTTCTTCTCTATAATTTCTTTGGCCCAAACTACTTTTGTTTTATTTAGGTATTACTAATACACACTGGCGAGCAATAAAACTAATCCATCCAGAATTTTAGAGTTCAAAGCCGAATCGGTTGTATTCATATTAAAAATTCTTTCACACCTCGAAAGCTGATAAAATAGTCTTCCAGAATCAGTGATTGACTTTCTGGGATAAAGTGAGCGACTCTGAGATATTCAGCTCACTTTTAACGTTAAAATTCTGGATTAAAGGTTTTCTTGCTAACCAATAGTTAAAAAAATTCCTAGCCGGTAGATCGCAAAGAATTAGCAAGGCAGACAGTAGATCTTGAGTCCGATTAAGTTGGTAATAGTAATAGTAATAATAGTAATAGTGGTAAGTTGGGATAAAGCTATATAATTTTAATTGTTTGACCATGCATCAGTAATTTACCGATCTTTGGTAATTTTCTATTGGATGCAATTTTTTTTAATTTAAAATTTATAATACTATTCCCGATTACTCTATCTCTATATTATCATTAACTATTATTAACTATTATTACCAATATATAAAGGCCAATAGACTCAGATGGGCAGGGCATGTGATACGCAGTAACGACAATCGCCTTATAAACAATGTGTTCTGGGAAAGGCCAGAGGGAAGAAGGTCTGTAGGGCGGCCTAGAAAAAGGTGGAAAGATGCAGTTAAAGAAGATCTAGAGAAAATGGAAGCGCATCAATGGGAATTACTGGTACAGGACCGACAAACATAGAAGGCAATAGTAAACGCGGCAAAGACTCACGAAGAGTTGTAGCGCCATTGATGATGATGATGATGATTATTAACAATATGCGCGTTGTAGTTGTTATACCGTTTTACTTAAAATCTCAAAATGAAAGGAAGTGAAATTACAGTGGAGAAAGGTCATTAACATAAACATTTGTTACGCTCAACATATTGTACCGAACTTGCTTATTTTGACCATATATAACCATAATATAACGGTTGCATCTCGAGACGACGGTGATCTGCCTTCGAGAACGTTCCGGATGTATCGATCGGGATGGAATCGAAGATATAGTGCAAGTGAATAGAGGTGGACTATTCCAGAATATTCTGGTATATAATAACTGTTATATATAGTCGCGCTTTTATTAGTTAAAGTTAGTTATTAAGATACTTTTGAACTGTAAACGTATAAATAAATACATTTACATAAATTAAAACTATATTCGCTGAATAATAAAGTATATGCAACAAGTGCTTTCTACTAAACGTTGAAATCTAAAAAAGTGGTAGCACTATATGTGTTAACTATAAAGTAAATACATGCAAGCATTTTCACGTATCCAAACTACTTCATTTTAGCTAACGCTAAATTCTAGCTAAATTCTAAATCTAAATAATACATACCTAATCATTATTTAAATTTGTAAGTCAAACAAACCTACGTTCTCTATATTACTGATTACCATTCAGCTAAGCAAATCTGGTAATGTGTGTAGAAGAAATATAAAAACACTACTAAAAATAAAAACTAATCAAGCAAAGCTCTAATAGTTACCTCACTTACTTCAGATGCAAATTTCTCTAATCTTCCACCGTTCATTACTACCAGATGTAGAACGTTCCTCCGATTAACGTCTTTTATATTGATGTCTGCTCCTAATCTATAAAAAAATTATTGTTACAGTTTGTTTTTCCTACAGTAGTTTATTGTAAAAGCATGTGGTTCTAAAGCTATTTTTTGTAGCATCTTTACATTAATTACTAAATTGTTTGTGAATGTAATTAAGGGGTCCAGTGCATATACTATACTCTAGCAAATAAATAGCGAAATTAGTAATGAACGTAATCACCTCTCCTATGTGGCAAAGACTTAACATTAGCTCTTAAAGTACGCCTAACAAAATGTTATGTATAACTTGTACTATACTATAGAGTGGAATCATGGACGTTAAATCTAGACACCCTGAGACGACTTAACGCCTTTGAAATGTGGACCTATAGAAGAAATATGAGAGTTTCTTGGGTAGATAGAGTTACTAACAATGAAGTACTGAGAGGAATAGGTAAAGAGAAGAAAGTTGAACTTATGATTAAAGAAAGAAAGCTACAGTATCTCGGACATGTGATGCGGGGCGAGAAGTATGGCATCCTGCGACTCATAATGCGATATACGTAATATACGTCGGTAAGCCCACATTTCGAAGGCCTCTACTTTTTTCATCAATGTTGCGGTCATTGTCCACGCCTCCATTCCATATAACAAAACCGGGAATACATTACATTTCAGAAGTCGAATTTTGAGAGGTAGGGTGAGGCTTTTAGAGGTGAAAATTTGCTTCATGCTAGTGAACGATGCTCTTGCCTTTTCTACTCTTATACGTATTTCCTTCACTTGATCCCAATTTGAGTTAACTGTTGTTCCCAAGTAGATATACGAATCCACGTGTTCAATTCTTTCATTGTCTAATATCAGTTGCTGTGGTGGTTGTTGGGTTTGGCTTACTAACATCCATTTGGTTTTTGTGATGTTTAGTCTGTGATATGAGTCCGTATTGCGCACTTGTTTTTTGTATCTTACTCATTAGGCAACTCAGTTCCTCCATGCTACTTGCTAGAATCACAGTGTCATCAGTATACCTTATGTTATTAATTATTTCTCCATTTATCTTTATGACTTCTGTGCTTTCCTCCAGCGCTGTCTTAAATACTTCTTCTGAGTATATATTAAAGAGAATAGGAGACAAGATATAGCCCTGTCGTACCCTTTCTTGATCTCAATTTTATTGGTCAATGTAGATCCTACTTTCACTTTAGCTGTTTGACCCCAATAGAGACTCGCTATTGTTCGAATGTCTCTGTAGTCGACTTCGATCTTATGGAGAACTTCAATTATCTTTTCGTGCTTTACGTTATCGAATGCTTTTGCGTAGTCTATAAAGCATATGTACACGTCTTTGTTCATATCTCTGCAGCGCTGGATGAGTACCTGTAGACTAAAAAGTGCTTCTCTTGTCCCAAGAGAATTCCGAAACCCAAACTGCGAATCTCAAATGTTATCCTCGCATTTTTTGCTTATTCTGTTGTAAATAACCTTGGTGTATGCCTCCACGAAATAGTTAATCCCGCAAACAATAGAATATCTATGATTAGACCCGTGCAGTGGCGTTGTAATATTAAACAAATTAAATTATTTGAAATCGCACAAATAACGAAATTATTACACACTTAAATAATAAAGAAAAGAAAATGAAAAGAAATTTCCGAGAATTTCTAGTCACTGGATTTCAAACGAGTTCGTAATTTAGTCTCATTATGTTGTTGAGTCTCAACAAGAAAAGTGCTTCCATGCGTATTAGAACTGATTTGTAGAATGGAGATGGTTAAGTGTAGTACGAGTAAACAGATCAGATTGACACCAGAATCCAAAGGAATAGTTTACAATGTATTTAAATATATGCAAATAGTATTTCCTGAAGATAATTGAACCAGTATTAAACAACGTGTGAGTGAAGCTACTGGAATATCTTAACGTACAGTAGAAAGGATCATTCAACAAGCGAGTATGTTAACAAACGCAGAGTCAAATAATACACTAAAATTTCCAGCTACAATACTTACTAAAAGGAAAGCAACCGTGACAAACTTGAGGGAGTATGATAAACAGTTCATTAGAAATACCGTTCATCGTTTTCATGTGACTGAACGTTGTCATGTATCATTAAAGTTTTTGCAGAAAATGCTTGAAGAGGTGTACGAGTGGCCTGGAAGTGTGAGTTCCCTCTACAGAATTGTGAAAGATTTGGGATTTAAATGGAAGAAAACGAAAGATAATCGACGCGACGTTTATTAATTAAACGGAATGGTATTCGTGCTCTACGCATTCAATATTTGGACACAATTAAATATTACAGAAGCGAAGGTGTTAATTGTATATGTTAATAAAACCTATGCACATGCAGGACACACTACGCCAAATAGCTGGACAGATGACAGTGGCAAACGAGTGTTGAAAAACATTTTAAATGGCGGTAGGTTGGTTATCGTACCTAGTGGTGGGGAGATGGGTTTCATACAGAATGTCCTTTTGATTTTTAAGTCAGAAGCTAAGACAGGAGATTATCATGATGATATGAATTCAGAAAATTATGAAAAACTGATGAAAGAACAGTTATTTCCCAATTTGCCTGTTAGATCTGTTGTTGTTACTGATAATGTGTGATATCATAATGTACAAATTAATAAAGTACCCAAAGTAGTAATAGTAATTCTAAAAGAATGGATATATTTTGGTTGACAGAAAAAAATTTACCATTTTTAACGTCAATGCTAAAACCGCAATTGTATGAAATCATCAAACGACACAAACAAGATCATATTTAATATAAATTTGACAAAGTGCTACAAGAATGTGGACAAATTTCTTTAAAACTTTCGCCGTATCATCCAGACTTGAACCCTATAGAAATGATTTGGGGGCAAATAAGAAATGAAGTTTCAAAACAAAACGTTTATTTTAAGTTAGAAGACGTAAAAGTGTTGGTGGAACAGGAATTTGCTAGAGTAACTGTAGATAACTGGAAAAAAGTGTGTGAACATGTTGTCAAGTTTGAAGATAAGTATTTGGAAAGTAAACGTCACATAGATGTAATTCGGACAGATTAGGAGCCTTCGAGTTATGAGCCTACAGAAGGATATTAATAATAAGTTGGGTGGATAGAGTCGCGAATGTCGAGGTGTTGGGGAGAATGGGAAAAGATAAAGAGGTTTTAAATACAATTGAAGTCAGAAAACTGCAATATCTGGGACATGTCATGAGGAGCGAGCGTTATAACTTGCTGCAATTAATAATACAAGAAAGAATACAGGGTAGAACGAGTCGCGTAAGAAGACACATCTCCTGGTTAAACAATTTGAGAGATTGGCTTAACTGCACTTCTGCTGACCTCTTTAGAGCAGCGGTATCGAAAGTGCGAATTGCCATGATAGTTGCCAACCTTCTTAGAGGAGATGGCACATGAAGAAGAAGAAGTGACGACGACAGTGCATCTCATTATAAAAGTGAATAATATAATTTATCATAATGACGGTATTTAGGTCTCGTCAGAACGGTATAGCCACTGCTCTGAACCAAAAAAGAAGTAAAAATCGTTTGATTTCTCTTTTTTTTTAGATAGCGTAGTTACGTCCGTATATAGTTATTGTCTAGGACGGGAGAGATTTTTTTTTTGGTTCAGAGCAGTGGTTATACCCTTCTGACGAGACCTAAAGAGGTCGAAATACGTATAAGCGGTTATCGCTGTCCTGTATTAAAACAAAAATCTATTACCGTCCGTATGTTTTACTACTTACTTCGTTTGGAGTACCAGAAACTGAATTCACTACGAATTTTGACCAGGATGAACGGCATGAATGCAATTTTAGATTCCCTTGCCGAGTAATTTATCCAGCTGTTTGTTTCGCAAGTTTTAGGAAACACAGTAGTAAAAATTTGAATTCGGTTTCGCTAGGTAGAAATCATTTGATTTCTCTTTTTGTTTTAATATAATTTAACATTACAATGTACTTATGTAACCCATGTGAATGTAAGTTTTTAAAAGTATCCTGTATGTATGTATTATTTTTTTACTTTATTACAATCATTTCGTATATTCTTCCATTTAACTTTGTGACATTTTGGGTGAGTAATAATATAAATAATAAAGGTTGTAAAGTTCAAACCATCTTTGTAATTAATATTTATTAATACTGTAATCTGTAATACGCATCCATGGTTTCACATACAGACAATATATGTATGTGATATATTATAATAATACGTAATAAAATGTAGCACAATATTGCCAAAAATATGACCTAATATCATTGTTTAATAAATTGTGTGTACCTATCTTTAACAATTTGATTTAAATCATAAGTATTTTTTGGAACGCCACTGCTTTGTTTGGTGAGGCTTTACTGTTCCTAGAAATTTCCCCCACTACAGTTGAAACATACTTTACCAGCAGGGAGAGTATAAATATAAAAAGTTCTCGAAAATAGTTAGGACTTTGAGCTAAAAAAATACAGGCTTCTCTATTTTTGTAAATAATTTGTAAATAACCCAATACTTCCACTTTAACTGCTTTATTTCGCACTCGACGGTCTACTTCGTGCTTTGTGTTATTAACGTCACATGTAGCTTCAAACGTATCAGTTAAATGTTTAACGAATTGGTGACTTACGTTTTTTTTCTAGTTTGTTCGTATTAAAGATCCTTGCCGTAGCCTTAGCACACTGATTATTTCCATAGTATAGCTTAACTAATTCTAGTCTTTCTTCACTGGAATATCCCATTTTTGTAAGCCTTAACAATAATATCTCTGATTAATCAGCCATTGACAAATATCAAAATCAAAGGTAACCTGGTAAACACTTAAGAAGATAATATCGTTTATACACGAATATGCAACTAAATATAAAAATAGGAACTTAAACGATGACAGTGTCCAGAAGATCCGGGTGGATGACTTAAGGTAAACTGGCACTGGCCGGCAACACCCGCAAATCCAACATATTTAACAAATTTATTTGATCCTGAGATTGCAACAACTGCAAGAAGAAATCAAAAAGAGAAACAAGAACCAAGAAATAATTATCGCCTGTGACCTAAATGGAAGAACAGGAAGAAAAGAAAACAACAGAACAGTTGGTAGATTTGGAGAAGATAAAATGAACGATAACGGGGAGAGATTGATTGAGCTATGCGAAACAAACAACTTAAAGATCACACACGGCTTCTACAAACATAAAGAGATACACAAATACACTTGGACACAAGAAACAAGAAAATTGAGGTCTATTATTGATTATGTTATAGTAAACCACGAAAGCTCGATAAAAATAAAAGACGTGAGAGTAAAGCGAGGCTCAGAATGCGGCACAGATCACAAATTAGTAATCGCTTGGATGGAATTCCCCTTCATATGGACCCAACAGAAACCGACCCAGGGAGAGTCTGACCAAGTTACGGCTCCGGCTACACCTGTCAATACGTGCTCAACACAAGAAAAGAAATTCAAAATCAATTTATTAGAAGAAGACTCAATAAAAGACCTATATAAGCGAAGATTGGACCAAAAGCTAGAAGAGTTTCGGTATGAATCATTAGAACAAACATACGAACACATAAAAACCTGCATGAAGACAGCAGCCCTAGAAGCTCTTGGAGAAGTGGACCAAAAATACACCCACCAAACTACGAAATTAACCGAAGACACACTAACATGCATAAAAGAGAAAAAAGAACTTCATATAAAATATCTGAACACAAAAAACTATGAGGACTTGGAACTATACAGAAAAAAAAATAAAGAAGTGAAAAGAAAAGTAGCAAATGAAAAAAATGAAAGATGGAAAAAAACATGCACAGAGATAGAACAGCACATAGGAGGAACGAGAAATTTAGAGTCATTGCGCATCTTAAAGTCGCTCCCAAGAAATAAGACAGAGAAAATCAAGATCGGTCAAATCAAAGAAAACGAATGGCAAGAATACTATAAAAAATTGCTAACCGAAGACCGCCCCAAATTCAAACAATCAGAAATAGACGGAATAGAAATCTACACACATGACGAAATCGAATTAAGCCTAGCTGAGGTAAAAAGAACGATCAAAACTCTAAGGAACAAAAAAGCAGAAGGTCCCGGCGGAATACCAAATGAATTGATAAAAAACGGATCGGAAAAGTTATTCCGTATGATACATAAAATGTTTGAGAGAGCACTAAATGGAGAAGACTTACCGGCAGAATGGACCCAAGAATATATGACATCAATATACAAGAAAGGAAATAGAAAAAACTGCGAAAACTATCGGGGAATCAGCATTATATCGTCTATAGGCAGACTGTATGGAAAGACCATACAGGAAAAATTAGAAATATATATACAAGATAAAATCGGAGAAGACCAGGCAGGTTTCACATCGGGGAAAGCATGCTTAGATCACATTTACACGGTCGAACAACTAATAGAAAAAAGAATGGCCAAAAAAAAATCCGTCCATCTGGCTTTTGTTGATCATAAGAAGGCATATGACTCAATACCTAGAACCAAGCTATGGGAAGCAATGGAAGACATCGAAGTTCCACGAAGATTAATAAACGCGGTAAAAGCACTCTACAAGAATAACGAAGAAGCTATCAAAACGGGCAATAGAATATGCAGTTCATTTAAGACGACAAAGGGACTACTACAGGGTTGTTCCACATCCCCCACCCTGTTAAAAAATTTTCCTGGAAAAAACCCTGAAACCATGAAAAAGAAAGTGCGAAGGAATGGGTATACCAGTAAGGAACGAATATCTATATACGCTAAGTTTTGCCGACGACCAAATAGTGATCGCACAAGACGAGGATGACCTGAGTTTTATGATGAGAAAACTGGAGCAGGAATATACAAAGAATGGGATGGAAATAAACCTAAAGAAAACTGAATACCTAACAACGGAGAATACAGAAATAAAACAGCTGGAAATAGACGAAGGTAAACAAATCAAAGGAACAGACAAGTATAAGTATTTAGGTTTCATAATATCAAACAAAGGAACAACGGAGGAAGATATAAAAAATAGACTAGGACGAACAAGAGACTGCATACGAAAATTGAACCTGGTACTATGGGATAAGAACATCAGCATGAAAACAAAGAAAAAAATATATAATACCATGACAAGAAGTATCCTCACTTATGGGTGTGAAAATTGGACAATAAATAAGAAAACCAAAAACAAAATAAGAGCAACAGAGATGGAATTCCTAAGGAGAAGCTGCAGAGTAATAAGAAGAGATAGAATAAATAACATGGAGATTAAGAGGAGAATGGGAATGAACTCCGACATAATAGACTACATCGAACAGAAGAGGTTAACCTGGTACGGACATGTCAGAAGAGCAGACGAAAACCGGTGGATAAATAGAATAACAGAGTGGAGCCCGATAGGAAGAAGAAAGAGAGGCAGACCCCGAAGATCTTTCAGAGATGAGGTGGACGAAGCAATGAGTAGACGAAACCTACAGGAAGGGGACTGGCTAAACAGGAAAAATTGGAGAAAACGGTTGAGTGAAGGAATACAGTGAAAACTGTGGAAATCCTTGTATATATATATATATATATATATATATATATATATATATATATATATATATATATATATAGATTGCAACAAGTAAATTGCAAATAAACAGGATGCTTAAATTAACTTTATCATCTAGTCAAAATGGAATTGGAATTCGGCATTATATAATTGATTGTAATCAAAACTGATGCATATTGCGAAATACACATATCGGGTAATTTTAATCGATCACATACACCATATACTGAAATCGAGTTTTGTGGGTTTCAAATTGGTTATCGTCGCTTTCATTTTTTCAGTTATTCGTATAATTGTTAGGTATCACTATACTATCCGAATGTGCATCAACTATTTTAAATATAATTTAAATATAATATAATATTTTCAGTTGTAGAGAACATGTATTTATTAAAAAAATGTATATACATATAATGTATCACATCTAGTACCAAGCGTAATTGCAAAAGTGGACTGCAACGAAATAGGATTAGTTTATAAATATAAATACTTAGGTCATTAAATCCAAATTACCAGAGACAACTAAATTGCTGAACTGCAAAGAAGAATCACTTTAACTAAGCTGCATATGGAGCTCTATCAGACCGTCCATAATATAATTTCTACAAATATCACCTAAGATTTATAAAAACAACCTTAAACCCTGGAGAAATCGAACAGCAATAAAACAAATTAATCACAAATGACATCTATGGCGAAAACCGGGCGAAACCCCTCAACATCTCTAAAAACTCTAAGATAAAATTTTGAAACAAGTGTTATTAAAAGTGGTAACATTAAAAAAGTGTACAAAATAAACATAAATCCTCCTTGACGTCTAAAGTTTCCATTTCCCTACTTTAAAAACCCAACCACACTTTATGCTTTTCTGACAAAGAATCTTCCGAAATTATCTCTTTAACATTTTCACAGGTTTTTACTAAAGAATCGAATGATGGCTATCTGTGGATATGTGGATTATGTTAAACAACACTTAATCAAACTTCGCACAACCGCTTCACCTGGTTTAGATGGTTTAACACGAAAACTTCTTAAAAGATGCGCAGACACGCTTGCACTTACCCTTAACCTAATTATACAAACTTTTTTATCCAGACTTCCTACCAAAAAAGGCAACAAACTTGATCCCAACAGTCATCGTCAGATTAGCTTGATGCCAGTAGTTGGCAAAGTCATGAAAGTCATTATTTTCGAGGAGATGACCAAATTCCTTCTCCAGGAACTGTTATTCCAACACAACAACATGGATTTGTCTTTGGTCCACTCTAACCAATCTCCTACATTGTGCTAATGACTGGACGTCATATCTTAACTATTCACAGTTTGTTTATCTGGATCTCTCTAAAGCCTTCGATCGTGTACCTAAGTGCAGACTTCTACATAAGCTAGAACATTTTGGAGTTCGCTACTTCGTTGGATAGACAATTTTCTGACAGATCGACATTATAAAGTAAGAGTTGGCGAATCTTTTCACAAGACAGGCTAGTGAAAAGTCTACTGCCTCAGTGTTCTGTCCTTGGACCTCTGCTTTTTACGGTTTATTCCAGCGATGTTCCTTTTTTATGTTTTCAATAAAATATAATTATATGCTGATGACCCCAAAATATATACCAATCGAATCATAAACCAACTAACCGTACAAATATGTACTTCAACTCTATTTTCACTTGGTGGTCCTAGTGGCTACTACCCTTAAATGCAGAAATATGTGTAGTGCTTCGAATTGGTAAAAATAACCCACTTGTACTGTACGTTGTTAACAGGCAACCATTAGATTCTGCATTCTCATAAAACAACCTTGGTGTTATCGGGAACAGCAGCTTAACTTGGTCTGACCATATTACATGTATTTTTAAACGTGCGAACTCCAGACTATATCTTATTCGGGGGTGTTTTTGGAGAGTTTCAATGCAGTCATCTTGTAAACTTTACACTCTTTATGTAAGACCCATTCTTGAATAGGCTGGATCAACGTGGTATCCTGATTTGGTTCAAGACAAAACTTGGAGAACGTTCAAAGAAAAGCAACTCAAATTCCTTTGGGACCAAGAAGAACATATACAGAAATACTTAGTATGGCTAACTTAACTTCTTTTGAACTTCACCGACAACGTGGGGACTTAATTACCACATACGAAAGAAATATTAAAATTCAAGTTTGGAAATCTCGATGAAATGTTTACCATAAATCAAGATGAACGTCTTGGAGGTCACCAATTTAAACAAAGAGAACTTTTCTACAAGATCAAGACCTAACTTTCTACGAAATTTTTGAGTGCTGGAATAACCTTAATGATAACATTGTCTCCGCGCCCTCTACCAACGCCTTCAAAAATATATTTAACCGTTTTATATTATAGTTAAAATATTGTTTTGTTTTAAATTAATCAAAAATTGTAATTTTGTGAACAAGAAGACGTTCGATCAATATATGCTTCCAGTCATAACTAACGACGCCAAAATACTTTTCTTAATCAAGGCTACTGCAACTAAACTCAGAGTAACCCAAAGAAGAATAAAACGATCGCCACTTGAACTAACTCTCAGAGACAGAGTTAGAAACGAAGAAATAAGAAGAAGGACAACGTCACAGCATAGCATGGCTGAAGTGAAACTAGGTGGGCCATGTGGCCAGAATAAATGACGGGTAGTGGTAGTGGACCCAAAAAATTTTAGTGTGGAGACCACGAAAAGACAAAAGAAGCAGAGGTAGACAAAGAAACATCGTATAATTTAGGAATGTTTTATGTACAAAGCCTTGTTCAGTGTCTAAATACTGATAGAGAGTTGCAGATATACAAATCAAAATGAATACGTCTATGCAATTGATTATGAAATGTCTTTTGACAGGTACGATGTATTAACATGTTAGAAACATTAAAAATAGCTAGATTGGATGATAAAGACCTACGAATAACTACAAATATGCACTAGATTCAAGTAACAATAATAAACAAGAACTTTACTGGAACGAATTTGTACTGGACGACATCTATATTTATTCTATTTTTTAAATCGAATGTGAAGTGGATTATTCAAATGGGAATAGATATGTGATAAATGTGTGATGAACAGAAACTTAAAAAATAAAAAAAATCAAAGAACTAAATCATATAGAAGTGGCAAGTAGAAGATCTTTACCTTATTAATGTATGTACTGTCCTCCAACCTCCTCTTAACGCCGCAAGCAGCATTGGCGATCGTCTTTCTTTGTCCATCACGTTTATATCTGCTCCCTCACTGACCAAATATTCTACTATTTCGGGATGGTCAAACATAGCGGCACAGTGAAGCGGCGTCATCTTCTGAACATCGCATGACTGAAGACACGGCAGTTTTTCTTCTGGTTGCATTTTAAACATAATCTTGACTATTTCGGTGGCACCTTGAGCACAAGCCAGATGAACTGGAGTTGATAGATCCTGTTGTTGTATGGAGATCTTAGCACCTGACCTAGTTAGAATAGAGGATTAATTTATTATTACCTGATTATACACTAAAATATAAAAAAGAATGATTTTATAAATTGGAGATTTGTTCCAATTGGAGAATTGGAAATAAGTTCGCAGTAAAATGCCTATTGTAAATTTATTAATAGAGTTTATATATGAGGATCAACTAAGCAAACGTATTAAATTCAAAATATATGATTTTGATTTATCGACAAAAAACTAATTGAATTAAACATAGTTAAAAGTAAATATTTTATTGATTGTAGAACTTTATTAATAACATTATTTTTGACAGAAAGTTAGAGTTTTGTGTTTAATTTCGAAATTTCCAATTTTTAAAGCTTTCATTTTATTGCTTTTATCTCAGTTTGGTTAAACAGAATGTCATGGCTGCGCAACCTGAGAGAGTGGTACGGATGTACATCAAATGAAATTTTCAGAGCAGCCGTCTCAAAAGTTCGAATAGCTATGATGATTGCCGACCTCCGCCGCGGAGATGGCACTTGAAGAAGAAGAAGGTTAAACATTGCGCGGATTTATAGCGTTTTGCTCCATATGAATGGATTTATTTCGTTTTGCTTACATGTTTTTTCATTTCATAACCTTCATTAGCGGTGTCATCTTTTCGGTTTTCCAGAATGTCCTTATAATATTTAAGGGTCTTCTTCTTTTCACCTATTTCTAAATTTTTGTATCAGTAAATATTTTAACACTTCAACACGTCACATCAACTTCAAGTACAACTTCCTACGACTTTATTGAAAGGAAAAGTGGCAGGTAGAAGAGGTCCAGGAAGAAGAAAATGCTCCTGGTTGAAGAATGTAAGAGACTGGAGAGACATGGACACATATTCGATACTAAGAACAGCTCAAGATAGAGAGCAGTTTTCTGTAGTTATAGCCAACCTTCAGTAATGGAGAAGGCACCTTAAGAAGAAGAAATATTTTAACGATTTTTTTTTTCTTTTCTTTTATTGGCCTTTTCAACTGTGAGTCTTTTTTACCTTTCTCAAGAAACGTTTTAGAAACTGCAGAGTTATTTTCAAACCTAAAGTGTTTAAAGCAAGTAATGGTTGTTGGTGAAGGATACTTTTTCTTTAATATAATTTATTTAACAAATGATATTCCATCAATTTTTTTAAATATGATTGCAATTAAAATGAAAAAGACAGTCAAGATTTGATCTCACGTACAAAACGTCTATGTATCTGTTTATATGTATTTCGCCTTAATAAGGCTCATCAGAACAGGTATTCATAGGCGTTCTCAACGTGAAAAATAAATCTTTCCTGTCTTTAAGAAACAACACTAAAATGGCTTCGAAACGGACGCAATAGCGACATCTGATAATAAATCCGTAAAATAGTTTCGAAACACAATTCAGATTTCTGCCTTAATCTGAGCCTTCTAAAAATTGCAAGGCAAAGCAGACGTTGATAAAGATGTTAATAGAGACATGGGGAATCTAAAATTTGCATTCCACGACATGTCTCCTCAACTAAGCAGAAATCATTAACGAATTGGTTTCTTGTACTCATACAAAGTAGATCCGAATAAAATGAAAAAGACAGTCAAGATTTGATTTCACGTACAAAGCGTCTATGTATCTGTTTATACGTATTTCGCCTTAATAAGGCTCATCAGAACAGCTATTCATAGGCGTTCTCAACGTGAAAAATAAATCTTTCCTGTATTTAAGAAGCAACACTAAAATGGCTTCGAAACGGACGCAATAGTGACATCTGATAATAAATCCGTAAAATAGTTTCGAAACACAATTCAGATTTCTGCCTTAATCTGAGCCTTCTAAAAATTGCAAGGCAAAGCAGACGTTGATAAAGATGTTAATAGAATGTAGTAGAATGCAAATTTTAGATTCCCCATGTCTCTAATCAGATGAATGGCTTTTTACAGCTCCAAAAGAGCGGTTAATTGCTTCATATTCTTCTTTTGTCTTTAAAGAAGCACATTTTCTTAAGGCTTTTCAACGCGCCAAAATACTCTGTCAGCTGGTGAGAAGCTATGACCTCTAACAGGGAATGTCAGATGAATTTCAGTTAAATTTTAGGTGATTTTTCCTTTGGCTAATAGTAGAGGGCATAGATAACTTGGGAGTTTCTATTTTGCCTTTCACATTCGTCAGAAAATAAACAAACTTTTTGTTTATCTTCAAGACTTAATGAATCCAGATGACAAAGTAAAGCAGATGATACTTCCAGCGATCCCCGTCCATACATATCTTCTGTTCATGTGTAGAATACGCTGCTATCTCGACTGGACTATTGAAAAATTTTAAAAATAATTGTTTTTGAAGTGCGTTTATATTATTTGTTTATATTTGTTTGTATTATTTTATGAAATATGTTTTTACGATAATCCGTTTGTAGCAGTTTTAAATTAAAAATTTTCACAAGTTAAATGAGATTTAATTGGACAAAATAACAGAAAATAAATTCAATTGATTTTATAAGCCATGTTATATTTTAATAACCAAAACATACAATGCAGTAATCTTCTTTACAAAATATTTACGCAAATTTGAAATGATAAATAAAGAGTGCTGTCTCTCTTAACAGCTAGTTTTAGATACAAATCCATTATCAAGGAGCGTTTAAAAAAATCAGTATATCAGTACAAGAAAATCATTTTGAATCAATGTAAAGTTGTCATTAATTTTCTTGTAATTTGCTGGGATAATATTAACGTAGATCATGTATAGGACACTTGCATAAAATTCGAAAAAAAATGCTATAAATCACAACAGAACATAATTTAAAATAGTAACGGGTACAGTTGTTGGCCGGTCACTAGTGATTGGCCACTTTCACAAAAATCCGAAATATTAAGATTTTCAGAAAATATAAGGAAATAAATTTACTTGCATTAAAATCTGGCAACATTGCTGTATATTTGGTCTAGCTATCATCTCTCTCAGTTAAAATTATCTAGTTGTTACGGCGTGTGTTGTTTGAAGCTTAACAGGTGCATCCAGATTTAAGAGTTTTTTAAAGAATTTGTTAAGAAAGGCTATTCACGAGGTGAGTTATATTGACTAATAGTATTATGTATCTGGGTATATTAATATTTTATGGCGATTTAGTGGGGTACATCTTACATTATCAGTGGTTTTAATATTTAAGTTATGCATTTTTGGCGGTAAATTTGAGTGGCCAAGCACTGTATCTTAAATATGTCCGTGTTATAATGATTGGCCTGCCGGCCAATTACTGTACCTACTTCGAATTAAAATATTTATTATAATTTAGACTTTTTCAGCCTAGTTTGGTCCAAAATAAGATATTTTAAACATTTTTTCTTATTTTTTGAGGCAATAACCAGTGGTTGGCCGACTGCCAATCACTAAACCACAGGGTGGCCAATAACTGTAATGTGTAATAAGAATATCATTTTTGTCCGGATTTGTATTTATAAAATTACAATCGTTTTAGTTGTTATAAAATTAATGCTAATGTGGGCATATTGAATCAAATTTGAAACGTCCGTATTGTAGCTAACATTATTACTAATAAATGATTTTTATTTTTAGAATAAAAAATGCCAAATATCCGGAAAGATAAAACGTATCACAAACAATATACAGAACAAGATCTTTAGTCTGATTTTCAGGCCATCGAAAATGGCATGAGCCAACGAAAAGCCGCTGAACAATTTAATGTGCCAAGAGCAACATTGCAGTTTAGAGCAAGTGAAAAATTTAATGAAAAAACTACCCTTGGTCCCAATCCTATTCTTAGTTTAGAGGAAGAGAATCGTTTAAAGCATTGGATCATAACATGTCAAGACAAAGGTTTTCCGGTAAGAGTGGAAGATATACAAGACTCGGTTAAAGGTTTTCTTGACGCAAATCCACGTGCAAATCCTTTTACTGACAATCGGCCCGAAAGAGGTTGGTATAGATCCTTTTTAAAGCGACACCCAGATTTAAGTGAGAGAACTCCAGAAGCAGTAACGGCAGCAAGTTCAGTTGTGTCTGAAAAAGATGTAAAAAAATGGTTCACCGGTGTTCATGAATACTTGCATCGTAAAGGATACATTGATATTCTTCAAGACCCTTCACGTATTTTAAATGGCGATGAAACCTGCTTCCTCTTATGTCCCAAAAATAAACGAGTGTTAGCTGTAAAGGGAAGCAAAAATGTATATCATATAGAGCATCACTCCAAAGTTAATTTGACGGTTATGTTTACCTTTACAGCATGTGGAGAAATAACAGCACCAATGATTATTTACCCTTATAAACGAATTCCTAGCAATACCGTTCCACGATAATGGGGCATAGGATGTAGCGATACGGGATGGATGAAGAATGAAAACTTCTATGAATACATAGGAAACGTCTTATATAAGTACTGTCGTCTCCGGTGTAATTAATAAACGTATGAAAAACTGTTTTCAACTTGGTGCAAGTTTCCATGTTTATTAATTTGTCCAACTATTGCGCAATATGGTGTAATATTGCGTAGTTGGCCGGTACGCTCTTATTGTGGCATTATCTTGAAGAGACAATGCCATTATGGTTTTATTAGGTGGTTGAAATAAAACACATTCTTTCTAAGAAGAAAAAAACTCAGCTTCAGAGTCTTAGAAAGAAACAGAGCCCTTCGAGCAAAGTGCTCTAGGGAGCTACCCTACACGGGTAAAACCATGTGTTGACACTGACTGTCACAACTTGACTGACCCGAGATCCGAAAATGTCCCATATTTAAAGATAAATTAACTTTTATATGAAACTTTTTCATTTCTCAACCAATTAAATTTAATTATATGTTCCAGAAGGAAGGGCGATGAACATCGAAGTGCGTGATTGGTGGCACTTGATGACATCTCCCCTGCTTTGGAGACTCTGAGGCTGATAAAAAAAGATGATTTTATTAAAAAACTTAAAAAAAACAATTTTTTTTACAAATCACATATAGGAAAGAAAAAAAATGCATAAAATATATCAAATATAACATGAAATATATCAAAATGAATATGTCTATATTGTTAAATTACTTACAAGTCCTCTAACACACACTACACTCGCGTACACTCGCGTAGCGCGCTCTTACACTGCACAAAAACACTCACAGGCGGTGATCGGTGTTGTGGACAGCATCTGCAGGTCCATCCTCGACGACGTGCTCTTCTACGGCGGCTTCGTCCTCTCTAGCTGTACATTTCCCATCTGCATGTCGCCGGTGTGTCGTAGGCGAGTTTGCCTGGGCCTCCGTGGTGCTCTGGACCACATAATGGTAGGGCAGGCAGTGACTGGCTACTGCGGAGACATCCATTGCATCAGGTACTTAGCATCAAGTAGGCTGGCTCGTCGGAGATGTGGCACATCGACGGTTTCAGGGCTGCAGAAGGTGGATATCGGCATGTTAGTTTGGTGTACTAACATCCGATGCTTCTCCCCGCTGTTTTCTTGAGTGGTTTTGATGCAGGCATCGTGTTGGAACTTTTTGCGATTTTCGATCGCGGAGCATGAGAACTCTTACATCTCGGAGTCGTGGTAGAGTTCGTTGAAGGTTGGGCGCCATGTCGTCTCCGGTGTAATTAATAAACGTTTGAAAAAACTGTTTGCAACTTGGTGCATGTTTCCATGTTTATTAATTTGTCCAACTATTGCGCAATATGGTGTAATATTGCGTAGTTGGCCGGTACGCTCTTATTGTGGCATTATCTTGAAGAGACAATGCCATTATGGTTTTATTAGGTGGTTGAAATAAAATTAATAATTATTTTGTTCGTTGATGGACATAAAACTCACTTAACCATTCAAACTAGTGAATTATGTTCAAAGTTACAAATTATTTTAGTGGCCTTATATCCCAATGCAACCAGAATTATACAACCTGCAGATATTGCTGCATTTAAACCATTAAAGGCAAATTGAAATCGGGCAGTATTAAAGTTTAGACGCGAAAACCCGAATTCAGTAGTTACCAAAGAGAATTTTGCATTGGTACTAAACACAGCCATTAGTCAATTAAAATCAGATTCCATAATTAATGGCTTTAAAGCATCTGGATTGTATCCATGGAACCCTGAAGCAATAGACTATTCCAAATGTTTAGGAAAGATCAAAAACCCGCATGAAGGTATTAATCACACTATTTCTATGACAAAATCAATAACATATGAAGATTTTGTAGACACAGTTGGAGCCGCAAAAATATTAGAATTTCAAAATTTGGATAATTGCGAAGAACTAAGTGGAGATTCAAAATTGCTCTTTAATATATTTAATTTATTTCAAAATACCATAGATCTACACACGATGTAGACCACAGAGATAAGTGGAATCTCAAATGATATACAAGATACCTCTATCATCAGAGAAACCCATATATCTTCAGATTTTACACTTAACCCTGTAGGTGGCAATGAAATCATATGCAACTTACAAGATATTCCTGTTATTACAGAAGAAAATCTACTTTCGGATTTTCGAAGTCAACTTCCAGAAAACGTTGATATTACATATAATATAAAAGATGTCACAGAAGATACAATGACAGAAGATATTCAATCTACATCCAATAATAATCTGCCTTTAGTTAATCAAGACAACTCATTATCTAAAGAAATTGACACCTCAATCAACAAATTCTTTTTTTGGGCAAAAACCCCAGAAAGAAAGGGCAAAAAGCAAACAGAAAGGTTGCCTTTCGTGCTCACTTCTTCAGATCGTTAAAATGCAGGGAGGCGTAAAATTGAAGAAAAAGCAGAACTAGAGAAAATAAAATTAGAACGAAAACAAAAGCGAATTGACGCAAAAGCAAACAATAAAGGTAAAAAAACAGGCAAATCAAGATGAAAGTAATAAAAAAATTGCCACAGGAGTCAACTCCGGGAGCAAAAAATGTCAAACTGTTGTTAAGAATAAGGAAAATGTTACAGTAAATATAGTTGATATTGCAGATACAAATATTTTGAAAGCAGATACACTTATTGATCATACAATTAAAAGCACTACTTTGAAAAGTGGAGTTAGAGTACATATACCAGATGTTGTTGTCCTCAAAGAAAAACAAGAATTGTCACGAAACCAATTTACTGATTCTGTAGAGGAAAACGTTAATCTGCCCACAATTGATAACATATTTTTTAATGCCTGCAACAATATGAATTCATCAAATTTGAAGACTATATCCCAAAGCCAATGTACAAATTTGGAAACCAGCCAAGAAAAACGTGCTGGTAAGTCAGCTAAAAGAAAGTTATTTTTTGAAACTGAGGGATATCCAGAACATGAAAAAATACAAATTCTCTCAGATATAACCGTAAAACAATCAGACGACACCAACCCACCTGTAAATAACCTTTTGTATAGAGGATTGTGTTATTCTTGTTCCTATAATATATCTAAATCAAAAGTTGGAATAAAATGTCTATTTTGTGTTAGAGGCTACCATATTGGTACTTGTGCAAAGAAACAACAAGAAATTGAAAACTTAAATAGTTTTGTGTGTCTTACCTGCACGAACAAAAAAAGAAAATTAGGAATTTTATGAATGGCCAATGACTGTAATTCTATATGCCAATAACTATATTTGTATGGCCAATAACTGTGTAGTTCTGTAAGTTTTCAAATTTGTGTTTATTTTTAATATACATTATTATTTCTGATTAAAATAACCTGATTTTTTATGAAATCTGATGTTTCATTACTATTAAAAAACCCTTACAAAATATTTCACCTTTAAAGATACCAATTTACAATTTTAATTCAATTGGCAATTCCTTAAGTGGCCAATCACTCTACCCGTTACAAAGGAAAAAAGTCTTGTTTTTTAATTATCGAAGAGGGTTTTTTGGAAGGCCAGTCTGATAACTTACCCATTGTAAATATGGTTATGGTAGCCACATATTTTTAAAAGGCTGAAAAATTTTCCGTGGGAGAAGTTCAGGGATTTAAACCAGATAAGTAAGTACATAAAAATGAGATATGGCTTGTGAAGTGCTACACAGTTAGTGCGGACACTAAACGTTAGCAGCTTTAAAAAGACTACAAGTATTTGAAATATAGATACGTCGACAAACGTTACGAGATTATGTACTACCTATAGAAAATGTCACACCGAGAGTGCAGTACGGCTAATATAGGAATGCACAATTGCCGGATTTCACGCCTTGTGCTTGGCGATACAAACAGGTCCAAGTGGTAGTCACAGAACCGTGCCCAGATCTCTACGCCGGGCTCTTTTATTTATTATAAAATAATATATTGATAAAATAATTGCCTTCAAGTAGCCAAATAAGAGGCATCAATTTGAATAAAAAGACCTTAAGTTTTTAGCGAGAATTTTATTATAAAACTGTATACTTTATTAAACTAACAAATGTATTTTAAATTACATTTCTTGATAGCTATAAATATACCGGGTGGAACCTCCGGTAACTCGATTTCCGTGCACCCAGCCCAATATCCAAGAAAAACTTTTTCTTTTGTAAATATGTGAAAAATTATCAGGAACGGGAATATCGAAAAAGCTTTGCACATTTCTTAATCCCGGCGATGTTATTAAAAAAAAAAAAAACAAGTTGCGCACTTGAATCACTGCGAAATTTTAACACCTACTATGAATTTTTTTTTGTGGAAATCTGAAGTGCAGTTTTTGTCCTTGTTAAAACATAATGCAGTCTCGCATTTTTTACACACAACATAAGTTTACCTAGTTCCTTGGAATAGCAACCTGGTAGTTTTCAGCGAAACCTTGTGTTATTCCATATGGGATAATGGTTTTCCTTGCCCACACTTGACCAGATGAGCAGGTATAAGGTTTATAGTGTAAGTTATTTAACATTATATTATATTTATACTTTATTAAACTAACAAATATATTTTAAATTACATTTCTTGATAGCTATAAATATACAGGGTGGAACCTCCGGGAACTCGATTTCCGTGCACCCAGCCCAATATCCGAAAAACCCATACTCTGATTGGACTGGTAAATGCATTTTATTGGTTATACAGTGTAAAATAATCGAGGTTACTCATAGATATTGTGTTCGCGTGTATTATCAATTGGTCTACGTCATCTTGCAGGTTGTCCGCAGTCCACATCTCAGTTTCCGTTTTCTCAACAACATGAGTGACATAATTGCGCCAATTTTGCTCTGTGACGCGTGCGAAACCGTCGTCGATCAACTGGCGTACCTCGACGTTTTTAAAAGTGGTATTATGGGTACCTACATATCGCTTAACTTGGTTCCATACCATTTCAATAGGATTCAATTCGCAGTGATATGGAGGAAGCCTTAAAATATAAACATTATGTTGTGAAGCATACTCATCAAGATGATACTTATCGTATTGATCTTTAAAAGCACGCGCTGCTTCTAATAGCTCGGATTTCAAATAACACTCCTCGAAAAAAATGTCTTTTTCCACTAGCCATTCCTTGATTGCAGCTTTATTCCAGGAATTGTTAGGGAATCTCTCTTTACGGGAGTGGTACGATGCATTGTCCATTACAATGATATTTCTGCGACCATTATTTGGTAAATTTGATATTAATGTCTCCTTAAACCACGACTCAAAATATGCGGCATCCATTTCATCGTGATAGTCGCCATCATTTTTCTTTGCCAGAAAAACACGCTGTGTGCCAGGAAGGAAACCTCCTGAAAAACCTGCCTGCAATAAAACATATCGTGGACTTCGTTTAGTAGGTGCTTTTAAGCCAGTACTTAAACCTTTGAGAAAAGCATCACGACTGTTTTGTATCGTAGTATCGCACCATTCGTAATTTATAGATTGGCCCACATTAACCCACGATTCGTCCAAATATATGATATTGCAATGGTCTTTTCGCAAACGTCGTATAGTTCTCAAATAATTATGGCGCCAATGAATAATATCCTCTCGCTCCACCATGATGCTTCTTCGGCCACGTTTCTTATAAACAAATCCAATATCTTTCAGAAGTCTGTATTAAGCAGAAAGAGACAACGGCTGTATATTCTCATTAACTTGAATGAAGTTATGTATATGCTTTAATAATGGCGGCAAATTTTTCATGAAAAATTCACAATAAACAATTCTCCGTAGAATACTTCTTACACCCTCGTCATATGGGAATATTCTAGAATTTGATTGACACACTCGTTTTTTACGTTTTTTTGGCAATTTCAACGTTCCACTCTGTTATTTTTCTTTTTTGAAATTGTAAATGCTTCTTTCGCTAACACCAGTCATCAACGAAGTACGTCTTACAGCAGCAGTTACATTAAGTTGTTCCGTATTTTGTAAAAAACACAACACATTTAACACTACGAGTTTAGCGCAACCGTTAAATAATTCACCGGATTTAAACTTATGGGACTCCATGCTCTCTGTTGAAACTCGGACAAAATTTTGAAGTGTAGTTTCGTTTTCCAAAAGCACTTTCACCCCCTACCCATCTTTAGGATGGGTAGGGGGTGAAATAGGGAAAGCTTGGAGTTTATCAAATACTAATTATGACAAACAAGTTTATGGCCATATGTAGGTGATTATGTTAATGATGGTAATTTGTAGCAGAAGTTTTACAAAAGAAATGAAGATCTATTTATAGAAACAACATAACTGTATTTTTAATATTTTACATACAATAGAAAAAATCTAATTTCTATGAAAGAATTGGAAATTTGAATATTATATATAATATCTATAAATAATATCATTTCCAAGTTTCCAAATTCTTTCCTAGAAATTATGTAGGTTTTTTCTATTTTATGTAAAACATTAAAACTACAGTTATTGTATGTTGTTCTTGTAAAGAGGTGTTCAAATGTTACTCTTATGAATATGATTCAATTGTATATCTCATGTTGACGTTTTATATGCAAAATTCATAGTTTTCGTTGTCAATAACTCATCAATGCCTTTTTATTCTACTGTATACGTATATATGATATAAAATATTTTACTCGTACTGCCGGCAGATGCATTTTATCCAAGCCGGTCCTGTGAGACAATGAGCAATTAACAGCTGGAGAAAACCGACAACCCTGCGCATTTATTCTCCATAAGAAAAGCATTGCCGTATCTTACCTGTACTGCACTTTCAGTGTGACATTTTTTATAGACCATCACATTTAAAATGCTGCGATAAAACGACATAAGCTCACTAAAATAAAAAAACCAAAAACCTAAGATCTAAGCTAGATGTGAACATGGGACGCGATGTGTTTGTCTTAAGAACATACGAGATTGAAGAGATTTGAGCTCTAACAATTTACTGACTGAGGAAAACGCAAAACTGAGAAGCATTTGCCGAACTTATTGCCAATCTTCAATAAAGGAAGACGCTTGAAAAGAAAGATACTGTCTTAAAAACTTATTAGTAGATTTATTAGCCTATAATTTTTTTTCAGTTGATGGTTTTTCTTAAACTTGGGTTATATTGTTGGAGTTTTCTGTATCACCGTTAGTTCGGTGTAAAATTTTTTTATTAAATAAGAAGTATATCTATGTTTGTCTTTTATACAAACAACTGGTTTTCTTTTGAAGAATATACATGAAAAAAAAGCTAAAGAGACATATTATGTACGATATTGCGGTATTTAAAAAATTTCTTACTTTATACATAATTCAACAGCCTTTATATCACCTCCATGGACGGCAGAGTGAAGTGGTACGTTTCCTTCGGAATCGTAGAACGAAATCATTTCCTGTCTGCTGCAACCTCGTGACTCGCCCCATTGCAGGAAAACTTCTAAAGTTTTGGATGAAGCGTTTTTGGCTGCTTCGTGTATGGGATAATATCCGTTGTTACATGGAATTTTCGGACAAGCACCGAATTCTGAAATCTGAAAGAAATGAATGAAAATCTTGACTGATAACACTTTTTTACTTCTAAAATCAATACTCCTACATACTGATCTGTATTAAAAATTATAATAACTTTAACCTTAGAAACCTCTTTAGAAAGAGTGGAACAGCCAAATGTAATAAATTTCATAATACATAAATAGGGTGTGTAAAAAAATACTCGCACACTTGGGTTGGTATGTCTAGTTGCGCAATAGTTATGTATTGCAATAAAAAATTTATACATAGTGTGTTATGTAACAGTAGCTGATACCAACTTTCCTATTTTATATACAATATCCTAATATTCAATTTTTTAATTGCTTAGAATATTCTTGACATATTCCATGAACAATAACCTATACATATCTTTAACTTTTTTGGAAAATTGTTATAGTTATCGGTGTGCGTGTTCAGGATTATTGCAAAAATATATACTATAGATAAAGTCACGTTGAGATGGCAGTGTACGGATATAGGATAACAGCGTTGCCAATTCTACTGCCATTGTAAGTTTTGCTACTTTTGTAAAATAAGCAGGGCCAAACTCACGGTAAACTAAGATATGTTTAGGTAAGCTAAAGTTGTTAATAGAAAATTCGTGAATGAAATAAATGGTAATAATTCCTAAAATGCTTTTATACATAATACCGCAGTTAATAGGAAAAAAATATGAAAAATATTCTACAGGTTTTTTAATGTTCTAAACGTAGATAAGGGATAACTGATGATAATTCCTTGAAGAATTACAGCCAACTCTGAGATAGCGCGT